>NC_056739.1:855961985-856214485 GCF_019279795.1 Protopterus annectens
ATATATTTCTGGGCTTGATGGCTGCCACAGACTTCATGTTTCCATTTGCACATCTCAGGACCCTAGTATTGTACCAGACTACTAAGTGTCAGCAGCTGCCAAGTCACCACACACTCGTTGATTTTCTGGTGTCAGACTACTGTCTCCATGCCATGGAGTAATGGACTATTCCCACATTCTTCTGAATTCTGACCATTCTCATTTCCTGGCACTTATTCATTTAGAGGCTGTTATGATGGATGTTTCCCTGGCAGGGTGATGTGCCTAACTTTGTTCTTTCATGATGCAAGAGGAGTGGTTGTCACCCACCTCTACCAAGAGATGAGGGCCCCATTCCATGTCTGCTTTCTGGAGCTACAGGCAGTCATAATCCTAAAGGTTTTAAATGCAAAGCTGCATTTGCAGTCCCTCTTCAGTAGCTCTCACAATTGGTCTGCTCTGTGGTATCTTACCGAACAGTGGCATAGAGTTGTGCCCCCTTCCTGTGCAGGAAGGTAATATGAATATAGTAATGAGACATGGACAGAGGCATCACTTTTTAGTACTTAATATTTCTGATGAAATGTAGCAGTTCATATTTCAGATAAAATGTACAAAGTAGTAGAGATTCTAAGCTGTTTCTTGACCTCTGTTTTAAAGCAAAATATTCAGTGGCCTTGTTTGGTCTGGATCTTCCAGAGATGAGGCTCTTCATAAAGTGCCATATTTGCTATGTGTGAAAATGAGTCTTCCCTCTTTTCTGCTTGATGAAATAGGGCAGGAAGGTATGTAGTAAATACATCCTTCTTCCCATGATTCCGAAGATTCCCACTCTCCCTTCCTGCCATTCCCTCTGATTACAGTCCTCATTGCAAAATTCAGTTATAAAAACCCAAAACTCCTTCACCTTGTTTCCCTGGTGGCTGACAGGGATGTTGCTTTAGGTTCACCAGTTGTTAAGATGGTCACTACTTGGGTGGTTGTTAATGATGGCCAATATTGGGTGACCATCTATAGCCCAGCCATGCAACCCAGGCAGTTTTCGCATGTAGTTCTTAGATCCATGGCACCACAGGAAACTTGCCTGATTTTGGCCAATGAGGTCCACTCTGGTGATGAGAGTTCATGTCAAGGTAGGGTACATTTTGCTCACTGGATCTTCAATGAGGTATCAGGAGTGACAAAGGCTGTCAGGAAACCTTCTACCTGTCAGCCATATGCTATGAAGTAGAGTAGGTTCGCCTTTTGGACAAACAGGCATTCATTATTTTCCAGTTTGTTTGCAGATGATTATGATCATGAAGGCTCTACTGTCAAAGTATGTATTTTGGCTTTTTCTGCTTGTCAAGACCTTGTGAAGGGCAAAGTTGTGGCCCAGCACTGGCTGGGAAAGCTTCTTAGAGGTTCTGCATCTCATCCACTTTTGAAGTACCTGTTCTCTGAGAGACTTTAACTTCATGACTGATGAAGTTTGCACATCATCTGTTATTACTGGCAGGACTGATGACATGAGAGTTTTTTTGAGAAGCATGTTGTTGTAGTTTTCTTATCTTGTGCAAGCAGGAGTCTAGAGCCACAGTCCTTGTGTAGTGAATAATATGTGACCTTTAAAAAGGCTTAAATGTGTCCTATAGGACCAAGCCATTTTTTCTCCTGAAAGTTTTTTCTAAATTGTTTCTAAATCTGGCTATTTTGTTGTCTGTTTTCTTTCCCAGGGTATAAACCAGGGCAAAGAGAGCCTGTTTACACCATAGATGGGGGGCACCATCAACTGAGATTTTATTTGAAGCAAGTGTTCAAGTTTATGAAGGCAGAAAAACTGTTTGATGCTTTAAGGGAGGGAAGGGATGGCATTCTAGAAATAAAAATCTTTCAAGATTGATTGCCCACTACTTTACTTTGTTTTTTTCTATTGTGTGTGTTGCTATCCACTGGAAGATGCTCTTTGTCAGTGGTCACTCCTAGAGTTGTGGCAGCTTACACTACTGTGCTTTGCATATTATAATTCTGCAGCTTGCTGAGGTGTTTCATTTTGCATAATTAGAATGTATTAAATGTGCTTGTTATTTTACTGATGGTACTTCATCTTGCTACTGTACTAATGTCTTTCGAATTTTCCTGGTTAGGGGTCACCACAGCTGAACTGCAGTCCACTAATGATTGGCAGTGGATTTTTACAGTGCCGAGGTGCCAGCCTGACACCCAACCTTCAAAGAAGGCACACCCATTCACACACGCACCTACCTGCATGTCTTTATAGTTCACTCGACCGCGGGGAGGACATGCAGACTCCACACAGAAGCCACTCCAGCTTTCATCTTGCTACTGTGTTGCACTTTAATCTTTACTCTGGCCCTTCCTGGTTCTTTAATTTTTTTTTTTGTTTGTTGTTTATCAGCTTCCTTAGTTATGGTATTAGGCCTTGTATCAAAATTGTTTTGTCTGTGATGCTTTTCTTCAATGTGAAGATGCTGCTGGAATGAGTTAGTCCTTTCCACGTGTACACAGCTTTGAATGACAAATGGCTGAATTGCTCCACACTTGTAGCTGAAGTGCCTAATTGTTTGCTTTTGTTTGTAACATGCTGTATATAGAAGTACTCAATCCCCATTGTTCTTCTGAATGTTTATTTAGTTGTGTGTAAGCCTGCATTTGTTTTTGTTAGTGGATATTCCTTTTGTTTGGCATACCTATGGTTTGTATCCATTCTGAAAAGTGTATTTGTGACTCACTGAATGCAGACTATTTTGCAGAAGGACTAAGATTAACACTACCAAACCTATAAATGGAAAACACAACAATCTTTTTTTCTTTTCTTTTTTGTGCATGGGGGGGGGGCTCCCCCATGTGTGTGATTTTGCCTCTCCACTCTTTTAATTAAATATGCTTATTGCATGGTCGGGGAGTTGTGAATAAAAGAATCCTTATGCAAATTTGAAAACTTTAGCAGCATATCCTGTAATTTGTCTGTAAAATGAAGCAGAAAACATTGTTAGGGGCTAGTAATATCTGAGAAGTCTTGAGAAATAATGATAAACCATCTAGTTGTTATCTGCAAGTAGGATAACTCTTTAGGTCTTTTATGAATCCTACTGGGTCAGTTATCATTCCTGCTTGAGTTGTTGATGCCGATTTGTTTGATGGGTTTGTGGGATTTTAAAGCAAACTATTGTTTATCTCTGTGGCTGCTTTTCCTGAGAAGTGCCAAAGTGCATTGAGTTTTCCTCCGAGTATGGGGAGACACCCAGATGCTTATTGCATATTAGACATCTGTGCTTTATACTTTATTCTAAAAATGAAGATCCTGTTGCATCATGACAATTACCCTCCTAGTCGTCTATCAAATGTCAGCAGAACAATATTGTTCTGTTGGACATCTAGATACAGAAATAACAGACTAAGTAAACATTAACAAGCAACCAAAAGCAAATAACATAAAAGCCATTCAGAGAAACAAGTCTTCTACAGCTCCTACTTTTTGTATATAGTACATGTGAGGTCTTAAAACCTGGGCAGAAAAGATCCATGTGGATTTTAGACAAAGCCTGCCATTTCTTTATCTTTGAGACCGTGCACCCATCAGAAGTACATGCATCAGTAACAGAGAATGTAAAAAGGGTTGCAGCCTTTCATGTGGAATCACAGAGGCGTGCCTCCCACTAAAATGTTTTATTACCATTGCCCAGCATGTATTGGTTCAAAACACCTGTGAGCTGTTAGCAGGTTTCATTCAGTGGTAACAGTTGTCTTCAGCACTGCCAGTTTTTTGTTTATTTTACCCTTGGCCTCGCTATTTACTGACGTTTTGTTCCCCAACTTGACTGTATTTGTAGAGATGGCGAAAGGAACATCATACAGCAGTTGAAGAAAAAAACTTTACACAGAGGAGAGGAATGAGTGTACTACCCTAATCAAAGGAAAGGCATTTGCGTTCACTCTATAACATCACATCATGCTATCATGTGGATGACCACTATATATTTACTCCATCCCTTCTGCTAACATGTAGAACACACACGAATACCATCACCTTTTATAGGTTCATAGGTTGGTACTAGGCTATCCCTTAGTGTTGGCCTGTACTTCAGAGAAGTAGATGCCAAACAAGAGGGGTCCCAGGACTGAAATCTGAGGTACTCCACTTGTCTGGAGCTGGATTTGGATGTTTTTTTGTTGGATTTGGATTTTTTCTCCATTCACCACCAGAAGGTATCTCTGCTGTGACAGAGCAAGTAGTCATCCAACTCACCCTCCAGAGAGGAAGGCTGGCATTGGCTGCTCAGTCCCAGTACCCACAGGCAGCCTTATCTATTGGTTGGGCCCACTATTCAAATCTGGTTCTCTGAGGTTAATTTCAGGTGTCCAATACTGTGTACCACAAAGTTAACTTCACTTGCTCTGTTTTGTTTTGTTAACATGTTTCTCATTTTGGAAAATTGTTGGCCAAGTGAAATAAAGACAGTTAACTTTTACGTGCCGCAGAGTGAAGTATAACACAGCAGGAAAGATCCTGCAATGTTTGCTACTTTTGATTTGATGATGCCTGTTTTTGAGCTTGACTGTGATCTGTTAACACTTTGGTAACTTTGACTTCAGTATATCTTTAAATGATATTTTCTTACCAACACACCTGTCTCCCTCTATTAATCTCACAATTACATCTAACAATGGCACCCTTATATCTCCTGACCAAACAACCAAACTATTGGGTGTTACCATTGACAACCTACTAAAATTTGATTTTCACATCAACTCCAGCATTAAAGCAACTAATAGAAAACTAGGCTCACTCTATAGAATCAGATCTTTCCTAACCCCTGAAGCTAGATCTACCATAGCAAGAACACATCTTATCTCTACTGTATGCTTCCCCTATTTATACTAATCTATCTAAGCATAACATTAATAAGCTCACAACAACCTACAACAACATTGCTAGATTTGCCACTGCCTCTCCATATAAAACACATCACTGTCTGAACCTCTCCAACCTAGGATGGCTGGAATTACCCCACCTAATTCAGTACTATCAGCTTACAATTGCCCACAAAGCCCTTTACTACCCTGAAAACATACCCATGCTCTCCACCCTTATAAAAACATACAACAACTTAAAAGCCCTACGCTCTTCCAATAAAATTATGATTAAAACATCTCTATCAAAGAATACAGCAGGAGACTATATTTTCCAACTCAGTTGGTAAAATCTGGAACCAGGTTCCTTCAGACCTTACAGATCAGACTTCCACTACACAATTTAAGACCAAACTGAAACTCTTCCTTTCTAACCACTGGCTTTGCTCTTGCATCAATCCTAGTTAAACTACCTCCTATTTGACCTCCTATCCTTCTCCCATATCCCTTATACTTACTCCCTTATCTAATTCTTCGATTTATTCTTTTTTCCCCTTTCAACCTGTTATATGACTACCTTAAATAAATAACTTTACTTCTCTTGTAACACTCCTTACAACTGTTTTGGGAATTTAATTCTTCTCTCCCTTTTTCTTACATATCTGTACTTAAATTACTTCCTTGTCTCTCTATCCCCCTTTTTTGTAAATTCTTTAAATTGTTGTTACTGTCTTTTACTTTGTTTTTTATATCTACTTTTTTTGACTTAAAACCATCATATATTTTGTATTTAATGTTTTGTTATCATGTATGTAGATAGTGGAGCTTTTCTCCTCGGGCCTCCACTGAAAATGGACTTGTATCCAGTTGGACTAGCCCGGTTAACAAATGTAAAATAATAAAATAAAATAATAATATTTAGAAACAGGCATTTTAGTACAACATTAAATGATATTTAGAAACAGGCATTTTTAACACCTTTAATAAAATTATCATTTAAGTCATAGGCAAACATACATTAATATAAAAGAAAAAAACATATTAACATGTTTCTAGAGACACACACTATACATATGTTCTTTTATATATATATATATATATATATATATATATATATATATATATATATATATATATATATATAGGTCCAACTTTACATAAATTGCTCAGTTCTTGCCTGTTCTTTAACCTCCTCCCTTTTTCAAATGATTATTCTGCATGTATTGTTCCTACAGTTTCCATTTATTTTTGTATAATTTGCCCCTTCCGTTTTCTAAAGGTCCCATTTTCAGTTATTTTATCTCTGTTAGAATATTCAGTACTTCAAAAGTAGTTAGTTTAAACTTTGAGTTCCATATTTTTTTTTTAGAATAGCTTTTTTGGCAGCCACCAGAATTGAACTTAAGGCCTTTACATGTCTAGGCAATTCAGATCCTGTGTCTCTGCTTAAAGAATCATTTCCATAGTAACACTCATTTGCTCACCCAATATTTCTGACAGAATATTCTGTAGGGATATTTTAAAGTCTGCCAGCTCATTACACTTCCTAAACATATGTTCCCAGTTACCTGTTTCTTCCCATCACATCTCCAACATTTGCCATATGTCTGAGGAAAATTCTTTGGAGTCTGCTTGGGATGTAAAAATACCTATGCCAACACTTCCAGGCAAAAATTCTAAAACTTGCAGAATATGTTGCATCCCTTTCTCTTTGCCTATACCATGACATCAATCCCTGGTAGGGAAGGCAGTCCCTAGCCTGCAGTCCAGATCTCTTCTTGGCCTCATCACATTCTGTTACATTTTCCTCTCTTGTTATTTGCTTCCAATACCTTGGTTCCTTTGCCAGTTTCCTCCAATAAATTCCTGCCTTATTTTGCCTATTCTCTGTACCCGTGTTTGCAATCATCTCCATTAGGAAAGATTTTTGTTCCATTCTCATATTGGTTTAGTTCTTAGAATACTTTCTGCTACTTTGTGAATATAATATTGTGCATGGTCTCCTTAAGGATTTGCATCTAAAATCCCACTCTTATTATTTCTTGAATTTACTTCCTATTTCATTACCTTCCCTTCTCACTTTGAATTATAACTTTATTTATGTATATGAGCCTTAATTGTGTACCGCTAGAATGCCCCTTCAGAGCAGATAATCCAAAACCAGCTTGTTCTTATCTTATCCCACTAAACCCTTGCCCTCTTCCCCTTCTAGATAAATTCCTTCAACTTTTTTATTAATTATTGTCTACAACTTCTCTGGTTGATTAAAATATGCTTGAACTGTATGTAAAACTAAAGGGACTAAAACATTTTCACTGTTTGCATCTTACCATCCATATCTATAAACAAAAGCTTCCAATTTCTCAGTTTTTGTATTGTTTATTTAGTCTTTTTCCACATGTCCTTACCTGCTGTAACAGAAGCCTTTTTAATCAATACTTCTAAGTACTTCATCTTATCGTCTCCCGATAAATATTGGTATTGCTGAACCAGTTCATGTCTGGTTACATAGTTTATGACTAGAGCCTTTGTTTTATCTTCATTAATTTTATATCTCGAAAAGACATGAAACACACTCAGAATATTCCAGAACACAGATGTCCATTTCTGGATTTATCAGGTACAAAACAATATTGTCTGCAAATAAAGCCTGCTTTTCATGATTACCATACCAGTTATAGCCTTCAGTTTCTGAGTCCCTTATTTTCTTTATTTGCTTTATATTTAGAGCCATTGGCAAAGGGGAAAGAGGACACCCCTGTCCGATTTCCTCTGTTCAGACACAACTTTTCAGACAGGAACCCTCCCACTTAAACTGTTGCCTCCAATCTTTCATATATCCTTCTAGTTAACTTTATTGTATCAGAGAAGGCAAATGCTTTCATTGCCCTACTCATAAAATCTGAGTTTACTCTGTCGGATGCTTTCTCTGCGTTACGACCCACCAACAGCAATGGTATTTTCTTACATTCTGCTTCCCTGTGGATCATCATTCTTCTATTAGTGTTGTTGAATGTTTGTCTGACCTCCACAAAACCACAGTGATCCATATCTATTGATTTTGGCAACACCTTTGCTATTCTTTTAGCTAGTATAGACATAAACACTTTTTATAATTATGGTTTAAAATTGAAATGGGTCTATTTGAGTACGAGTCTGATGAGTCTTTTACTGTGTTCATATATTACAGCAACCACATCTTTTTTTCCAAGAGGATGATGCATCCCCTCCTTTTAAAATAATGTTAAAACCTTCCAGATCTTTATCACTTTCTTCCTTCCGAACTTCCAAACTTTCACAGGAATACCATCTGTTCCTGGAGATTTTCCCACATATTTATTATACATCTATGTTTTTATCTCCTCTCCTTCTGTTTTAACTGCTGATTGTTGAGACTCAGCTACCTCCAACCTTGTTATACTTAACTCTTCCATAAATATTTTCATTTTTGCTCTTTCTTGATTTTTACATTACTCTGCTTTGGAAATTTTATGAAAATTTGTGTAATTTGTAAAATATCAATAATACCTCTACAAGATCTCTGGTTATTTTATTTATTATTATTTTTTTTTTGTTATAGTCTCCCAAAACTTGGCGACAACCCATTCCACTTTCTGATGTCCAAGTCATTCAGCTAAAAGTTTTTTCTCCAGAGTTATTAAAAACAGTTGCTTAACAAAAAATATTTCTAAAGTAATGCATATAATCCAGATACTCTTTTCTGTTTAGTACTCTGAAGTTGTGCCTCTTGTTCTGTGATATTCCTCTTATTCTGCAATACTTTAACCTTTGTCAGCCCTGTAAATAATTGCCATTACTTACTTTTTTATTTTTGCCCTATTTTTAAATGCCATTTTCATTTTATCCCACTCATTAGCTGTAACTTCTGGAGAAATTTCTATCTTCCCTAATAGATCTTGAATAATTTGTATTACCTAATTCCTTCATTTCCTCTCTTTTAACAAGTAGAGGGAAAAGCGCCAGTGTCTCATTTTTATTTCATTACCCTGCATTTTTTCATAGTTTTTATTGGTGCGTGATATGAAATAATTATTGGATGTGTCTAAGCTTTCAATTAAATGCTCATATTTCTCTGAAATATAATTTCTGTCCATTCTAGCCCACTTATCCTACCCTGGGGAATAATATGGAAATTCTATCTGTTATTACTGAATTCAGGTCTTCCATACCAAATATGATAAATTTCTTCAGAAATATACCATCCTTTGTTATATTTTCCCTTCTAGGTCCTCCAAATACAAACTCACTGTTGCAAATTAAGTTCCAGTCCCCACCTAAAAGTAATATTCTCTGCTGAAAGCTGATTATTTCTCCCATAGTTTTTAAGTTCCATAATAACAGTTTTTGGTGGAATATAAATACTTGCCAGCATAATCCTCCCTTTCCAGTAGCCCTTACTAATAAAAAACTAGTATTTATTATCAGTTTCCCTCTTCTGTCATGATTGGAGCTCCTCTAGAAGTTAGTATAATTACTTTCTTTTTCCTCTGTCCCTGAAATTCTGCTGACTATCGATCCTAAAATCCTTTTTTATTAAATTCACATGCTCACTTATTTCCATGTTTTTCTCCTGCAACCTGTACATTTATTGCAATTATTTTAACCTTTTGCTTATATCTGTAAGCCATTTGTGTTCTATAATAATATGGAAATCATAGCCACTGTGATGAAGAGTTATTGTTCCCATCTATTACATATTACAGCCTTTTTAATGTGTATTTTCAACTTTTGTGCTACATCCATACACTGTCTGGCAGGTTAATCTTTTATGTAGTTTTCATGCCATCCTTATGTCACATTTTTCAAGACTTTTTGAAAACCTCAAACAAAAAAACAAATACATTTTCAGGATACCCCATAACCTATTAACTTAGAACAAACATACAAAACTATGTACATATTAAAAAATAAAGTACAAGAAGTTTAACCTGATAGGAACAATTGCCTCAAATCAACAGATGTACCCACAGGCACGAAAATTAAGGTTACCCATGCTAAAGCACATTCTAAAGGCTGTGCTGCCACTTATACTGATTGCTGTCTGTTCTTTTCTTATGTGAAAAATGGCTTGTACGCTTTCAGAAAACATTAACTTTTGGTGTTAAAAAAGAGCGCTATCTTTAAATAACACTAAATTGTATATTGTTCTATGAAATGCATTTAAGTGTTAAGGTTTCTAGGGAAGTTGCTATCTCTTATTCACTTCCAATAATTTTAAACTTTATTTTTATTGAACTGCTTGCCACTGTACCTTTAAATTGTGTATTTCCTCAACAAACAATGCTCAGAACTCTTAATTTGAATTGCTTGCTCCTGCAGACAACTTATCTGCACAGAAACATAAGAACAGAATGTACACCTGCCTTCAGCTGCAGACTTCCTAATTCCCACTAACCATTTGCTAAAAGAAAAAAAATAAGCCAATATCATTGCATATGCAAAAAAACTTGGCAATTCTCATAGCATTAATCATTTTATATTATTTTCAAGCCTACTTGCTTATAGAAAACTTATTTTTAGATTTAGCCAATTGTATTAATCCAGACATTCTCCTATGCAAAAATAAATAAAAACATCTCAGCTCTACATATACCATAATCCGTTCACTTTTACACCCCATACTCTACCCCAAGATTGCAGCATATTAACTTAAATTTAATTTTGTCCAGCCTTTCTTCTCATTGAAATGCATGTATTTCTTAATACTAAACAAAGGTGATTGTTTACTTTAATATTTTTATCACATACAACTATCATTGAAAAGACTTGCTCTCACCCTCACATTTAAGATACCCCTTACTACATATTAAACAAATCTGCTGTACTTGTATAACATGCAGTTTATATAATTAAATATTTTTTACAAATACTGTTAAGAACAGAAATTGTTGTAATCCCCCCTCTTTTTTTAGTGCCCTTCTAAACATTAATGACATAAAGTGGGACATATGCTTTATAGTCTACCATCAAGTTTTATAAAGTCAGCAAAACTCCAATCTTTCTCAACTATGTTTTCTTGCAAAGCCATTTTTCACTAATGTGATTCATGCCTTATAATCTCACATTTATTCAGTAATTTCAGTGTTGTGGGTATTTTTCCTGTTAATATCAATCCCCCAACACTAGAGACTGGTTCAGATCCAAGGTACTTCTGATTCTGCTAATCATCTCCTGTGTTTTTTTTTTCTGTCTCTCAAGCATTTTCCTTTGGAACATTGGAAAAGGTTTCACTGGCAAAGTCTGTATATAAGCTTTATTGTCAAAAGAATGAGAAGCAGAGTCCCCCTCTGTCTGACGGCTCACTTTTTTGGCTTCACTTTTGCATTTCCTCCTCATCCTGCTCTGATTCAAAAAATGTCTTTGATCCTCCAGGAAAAATATTCTGAAGACGTCTGGATGCAGCAGCTTGAATCTCGGATCTGCCTTTCACATTTCCCTGGTTGCTGGGATAAATTTGCTTCTCTTCTGCCTAGTGTACAGTGACTAATTATTTTCCAAAAACATTCTACTGTCTCCAGCCAGTTTTTAATGCTTTGTTTCTGCCACAGCGTTGTCAGGATCAACTCTTCTTGCTGATATAACTGCATCTTTAATAATACAGATCTTGGTCGCTTTCTCATGGCCAGGTTTGGAACACACAGTCCTCTGTGCCCTCTCAGTTAACAAATCCTGCTCTAGAATACCAGTCCAGATACTTATTTGTGCTTTTGTAAAATTAATAGTCTGTTCCTTCCAGTCTCTCACCAGTAGAGCAGAAATTCTCAGGTTTTCTCTAGGTGGCTGTGTCTTCTAGCTACCATTTTTTTGAAACCCCTCTTCTCGAGAAGTCTCAGTCTTTTCTTCATTTCATCCTCTCATTTTTAATTTTTTTTTAGTTCATCTGAATAGCTAGTTAAAGCTCCTACTATTTTTCCAGCCTTTTATTTGGATTCACATACTCCTTCTAATCACCTCTGAGTGCATTTGGTTTATTTTTCCTCTAAATTATTGGAAGCCATGTCTTGTACCAGAGCTGAAACTCGAACTGCTTTTTGCAGAACTGCAGGATTCTTTCCAGTCTTTGTATTCTCTTCACCTTTTCTAGTTGATTTTCTTTCAGTCTCTAATTTTGTTTTTTGCTGGCATCTAGTTAGCATACTTACTAGCCAGTAACAGAATTATACTCAAGTTGCTAGAATTACTGACTCTTATTTCTGTTTCTTTGTTCACACTGGGAGTGTTAAAATTAAGCTGCTGGTCAGTATGCAGCCATCTTTGAAGTTCCATATTTAGAAACTGGCTTGTTATTTTATACACCCATACATTTAATTGTATTTGTAGGTGTACTTACCAGTGGCCATCTCGCCATCCAAGCAGCCAACCGACCCTATTTTCCCAAGTTCTACCTTCACTTTTTACTCCACATCACCCTTTAAGGTAGAGAAAATAGGACAATGTTTTTCAATAACTTTGTCTCAAGTCTGTTTTTGAGTGATTGTCCAATCCAGCTGGATTGGATTTACGTTTATGCACTTTCTTCCAGACTGTTCTTGCAGTGTGTGAAAAACCATCCCAGTTGTTGGCACTGTTGTGCCATTAATTTCACTGGAAAAACAGAAATGACTGATTGCAAGGTCGGCATCCCAGTCTGCAGTGGGGAGGATGATTCTATGGTAGGAAATCCCTTTTCATCTCTTGAATATTTTTTATTTGTTGACTGGATTAGTGCCCCTAGACTAGTGGTCTCTTTTCATGGGAGACTTGAGGTGGTATTTATAGTTTTTAGGGAAATTTGGCTAGGTCATTGGGGAACTTTCCCTAGTGTTTGGAGATGCTAGTTGGCACCAGAGAACTCCTACAGTAGCAAGCAAGAGGATTAGTGGAAGGAGCATGGAGGAGGAGAGAAAATCTAATGCGAGTTTGGAGCTGGAACTTGAGAATTTGGAGAAAAATATGTTTGATTTGGAGCTTCAGAATGTAAACAAAGATTCCTGTGTGGTAGATGCTAGCAAATGAGAAATGTTTATCCTTCTCCATGGAGAAGGAAGCAAGCAAGTCAAGTCAGTCTAATGAAGTGGTATAGATAACAGAACTGGCATCAGGAGGATTTGCCGATGAAGTTGTGTTACAAACCAATCATGATAATCCAGGGGACAGTTCTGTTGTTTTATAGAGTGAGATTGCAGATAACTTTCTGAAGTGCTGAGGATAGAAATGTGGGAAAGGAACTGATGATATGGCAACAAAGAGTTCAGCAGTTAAAATCATCTGCAGCAGTGAGAGAAGTGAAAGAGGAAATCGGCAACAAACTGAAAAGGAGTCTGGTTTTATTGCCCAGATAATGCAGTAACTAAAACATATGCAGCAGTGACAGCAGACAGAAAAGGAGCAGCAACAAACTGTAAGTAATTTTTTTTTAAAGAAGAGAAGATTAACTGCGAGAATAAGAACAAAACATGATATTGTAACAGACAAGATACTATGAGCAATTTAGTAACTGATTTGGGTTTTAAAGCTAAAGAAATTCAGTCTTTTATACATACTGGGACAGAGACTTTTTGTGACTTAGCATTTGAAACTGATGGACTGATAATGACATTTCTGAAACTATACAACAAAAAGGCCATTTATCTGTAGAACAATTATTTGTTTTCTGATAGTAATAAAATGTTATTTTGCAGTTTAGAGCTGATGAAATGGAAGTTGATAAAATGTGTGTGTGTTGATAATATTCTAAAAGTTACAGATGAGAGAAATATGTGAAACGGAGGATGGAGTTTGGAAGCTGTTTTAAAATGTGAAAAAAGACATGGTGAAATACTTGCCAAGTGTTAGTTTTGTGCCCAGTCATAGGAGGGCATTAAGATACACTGGCAGCCTAAATCATGTTTCTATTGTGGGGACTTTTCTCATTTAATTAATGATTATAACAAGGTACAGTGTAACCAGTGTGGAAGGAAAAAGGACATACAGCAGGAAGATGTGTGCCTGAATGCAGGTTGTGGTAATGGGGGGGGCATTTTTTGATGGATTGTCAAGATCAAACAATAAATGAAAAAGAAAGGGAAGAAAACCTACTGGAGGAAGACAACAAGAGACTGGGGGAAAGTATGAACTAGGTGAAGAAGAAACTGTAGAAGAAGAAAAAAATATGGAGGGGAAAAATTAAGAGGGAGTGCATGTAAGAGAGATCAGGAGAAGGAAATGATACTAATAACTTTTTTTTAAGTTCTAGCCAGTAAAAATCTGATTATGAGGACGTAAGATTATTTGTGTACAAACCCTGGAAAAATATTAAACTGGGGAAAAGAGTAAAATAAGAATATGAAAATTAAAAAAAAAAATCCCCCTATACTTAAGAAGGGAAATCAACAATTTAAGAGTACTTTCAGTAAATGTGAACAGTACTAGTAACATTGTAAGCAGGCTAGGGATTCTAGAATAGTGTACTAAATGCTATCTGGATGTTATTTTGTTAGAGGGTGTAGGATTCCTGACAAGTGAAGAAAGACTGCAAACAGAAAAAAATGTGGAGTGGAAATGTAAGCATTTTAGTAAGTGAATGTTTTTCTAGAGTGACTGTGTTGTGTAAAAATAAATGAAAATACTAAATGAAACATTTAATAAGGATGGGAAAGTTAACTGCTGAGCATGTGAGGTGGAGAGAACATGTTTATAAAATTACAGCACTATATGCATATATGTAACTAGGAAGAAAAGAGAGAATCTGTTTTAGCAAATATTTGACTGTGGTGGTTTACATGAAAATTGTAATTGCAGGGGACTTTAATTGTGATTTAAAGGGGAAATGTAAAACAAAGTCAAATACTTAAATACAGAAAGTGATAAAATGTGGTAAAGTTAACTGTGTGGAACAAAGGTCAATAGACCTCTAGAAGGGTGGGGGCACTTGGATCTGAAATTGATTTTGTTTTACGGGAAGGCTTGGGGGTAGCAGATGGTGATACATTTATGACAGGTTTTTCAGGCCATATAGTAATATGGAATGAGATGCTGGAAGAAAGGGGGTACTTTAAAACAGGGAAGGAAATAAAAAAAATAAACGAGAAATTATGGAATGAAATAGGGGAGTGGGAAGTGTGAAGATTGGGGAAAGATGGGCGAAGGCTGCCAGCCTAGTCAAATAGAATTTGATGCATAATTCTATCAATTGTAAATATAAATGTAAAATACAGGCTTGTTTCTTAAATGAAAGAAAACACTGTAAAATGTGAACTTCAAGATTGTAGCAACATTGCCACCTGCTGTAAGGAAAACTAAGCCAAGCATTTCAAATGTTCTTTGAAATTAAAATTATGTCTTGTAGGTTCTTTGATCTGTAGACCTCGGCATCATTTCGTCTGGGCTATCACATTCTTTCTATTGCTTTAATTTAAGGAATAATTACTAGAGTGTAAATGTGAAGTGTCTTTTATTGTTGTAGTTTCCCGAGCAGGTGTTAGCTTGCTAAATAAAGCAGTTTGTTGGCCTGGGAACTCCAGACTAAGTGTCAAAATAATGTAATGTATATACTGAGAAAACCTAAGTGTCAAAATGATGTAATTTGGGAGGGCCTAGCAAAGATGTTTGTTAGTGAGTTTAAAAACTAGTGTTTAGAGAAAGACTGAGAGTATTTTGATCTTGATATCTAACTTATCAGCACTCTGCCTGTTGTCTTATGTAAGTAGTGTCTTAGAAGTATGTTTTCTTGTAGTAATAGCTAGGAACTTAGAAGAAAGTTAGGCAAGTGTTTTTCTGTTATACCAGAACTTTCCTACTGTATTGTTTTAAGTTTGTGTGATTTCTGAACTCTTGGATATCACTTTGGTGTAGTAGTATTGTCTTGTGTTTTTAATTATTTATTATTAAATATTTTTAAAAACCTTTACCTGTGGCTGGTTTGTGTAGAGATAAGTAAGCTGTAGAGTACATTGCATATTTATAGAGTTTATTGTAATAAGCCTTAGACTGAATAGTCACGTTACCAATTGGATAATAATTGCACAGTAATAATTGGACACCCTTTTAAGGGCCTTTGGGTAGCTGATGAGTATTAGCTGGTGGTGGCAGAAATGACTACTGAATAGTCTGGGTAAAGGGGCACAGCTGAAGAATCTGTGTCAGTCTTTCCCAGGAGTGCCTGTGAAGTTGTATAAATACTTATCTCAAAGTGTGTGGTGTGTCAGCTACCTGAGCAGGGACACGAAACACTGGTGGGACAGAGAGGGTACTGGAGGTTAGCTTGCCAGCTAGGCTGAGATCTGGACCCTATAGCTGTGCCAGTGGGGAATCATATTGGGTACCTGGTGAGCAAGGGAGCAACCAGCCCCAGACTGACTGATCTTTGTGTGCACTTAAGGGAAATTGTACTTTACTGTGTGTATTTGTTATCCTTTCCTCTTTTATGAGACACCCTCCCTGGTGTTAGTGATGAGGATTGAGGCTCCTTGATTGCTGGGCCAGGGCAGGGTCATCACATTTCTGGTGGCAGTGGTGGGGTAAGATATCCTCACATTTGTGGTTCACAGTGGTTGGGATAAGATATCCTCACATTAGTGGTTGAGATAAGCTATCCTCACTTGTGGTTTGCAGTGGTGTGGGTAGAGTGAATCCTGTAGCTTATGTACAGTGATCTCTGAAGGCATTTTGTACTCTAAATCAGCCACTCAGTGTATAGTCAGAGTTCAGATCACAATTGTTTTATTTCTTTTGTTAGCTTAGTTAGTCAGGGTGAGCAGGCAGCATGTCAGCACAGGAGTATGGAAAGCTGACAAGGAGCCAGCTGGTGGAGATGTGCCAGGCAAGGGGACTGGTGCATGGAAACCTGACTAAGGCAGACCTGATTTTGCAGCCTTGGTTACAGCTGCATCAGAAAACAGCATCCAGGAGGACAATCAGACTGGCAGTGGAGATACAATATCCTCAGAGAATGGACAGCTGAAACTTTCTGCAATGGACTTAAAAATCCAGCTGGAGCTAAAGAGACTTGAGTTGGAGGCCTGGTGTTTGGAGATAGAAAATGAGCATCAGAGGAAGCATGCCAGGGAAATGCTGACTCTTCTCCAGAGTCATGGTAGTAATGGGGAAGGGAGTAACTGGACCCCAGAAGCACAACAGGTCAGTAAATTTCTTCTGCAATTTAAAGAGGGGGATAATTTTGATAGTTTCATTCACATGTTTGAAAGGATATTTAAACAGTATAGTGTTGACCAAAGGCTCTGGGTATGGTTCCTGACCCTTACTCCATGGGACAGCTGTAACTTGTATATCACAAATGCCTGACTCTGTTTTGATTATACTGCTATAAAAAATGTCTGCTAGAATGTTTTAAGCTAACACCTGAAATGTATAGGAAACCGTTTGTGAGCATAGACGCAAGGCAGATGAAAATGTATGTGAATATGTTGCTGAACTGAGCACTTATTTTCATACCTGGGTGAGTGGATGTCAGGTCACCACTTTTGAAGGGCTGGCAGACCTTTTGGTGAGGGAAGAAGCCCTTAGCACTTTGCCGGAGGACATGAGTATGTGGTTAGCTGATAGACAATGTGCTACTTCAGATGAGTTGGGGAAGAAGGGAGATCTATACCTGGCAAGCAGGGCAGCCCTGCTCAGGAAGTGGACCCCCGTACTGCTCATTGGTCTAAATGAACGCATGGTGGGCAGCACAGACTGCCCCAACAGAATCTGGCAGTAGCAGGGGAAGCCACTAGTCCAGGTACACGTCCAGGAGCTAGGGTACAATGTTTTGAATGTAACCAGTATGACCATGTGGCATACACCAGTGGGACCATGTGGCATACAGATGTCCATGGAGACAAGGTGGGGAACCAAAGGTGAGGGAGCCAGTAAGTTGGAAAGACAAAATGCCAACAGTAGGTTGTCTTGGGACAACAAGGGTACTAAACTACCACCAGAGGTTATATCCTATTGTAGTGAAAGGCAAAGTGGCCATTGCTAAGAGAGACCCAGCATCTGATATAACCATTGTAAAGCCTGCACTGGTTACAGAGGAGCACTACTTGCTTGGGCAGTCTACTCCAGTCAGGGCTTTAGTAGGGATCCCATTCCAAATACTTTTGGCTAGGGTTCATCTTGACTGGGAGGGTGGAAAAGGAAGCCAGCAAGTAGATGTGTTTGAGGATATACCTGCAGATGTCTTGATAGGGAATGATTTTAATAGTGCGGTACCCTGCGCTTCTGCAGTTACATGCAGTCAGGTTTGGAGACAAGCATGCAAGTCTGGTAGCCTTGGGGAAACCCAGACAGACTGCATACTTGCAGCCAGGGCTGTTGAGGTGGTTACTTCATGGCGGGAGCTACTCTGTAGCAGTGAGACTGAATGTGAGCCACAGCTGCTTGTGGGTACTGATGTTCCTGTGGACAGGGTAACTGCAAAGGTAGAGGTGAGTAGTAGTACCCAGGCTGATAGTGAGGCACCACTGTCAGAGGATGCCAGACTTCCAGTGGAAGTTGAGCTAGGAAGGGGTACAAGGAGATAATTGAGACAGGCTCAGCTGTCAGACCCTACATTGCAAGGCCTGAGACAGGTAGCTAGGGAGGCACCTGATTCTCAAGGGAAGGGGGATCTGTATACTGGGAATAAGGGTTACTATACAGAGAGTGGACTCCTGAGGGAGGGCTAGAAGGTGAGAGAGTACAGCAGTTGGTAATGCCTAGAGCCTACCATCTGGCGCTTTTAGCCATAGCCCATGATATTCCCTTTGCAGGTCATATGGGCATAAAACATACAAAGAGACGTATTATGCAGAACTTCTATTGGCCTGGAATTTCCAGAGATGTAACAGGGTACTGCAGGACCTGTGAGCAGTGCCAAAAGGTAGGCAAGGCAGGAGACAAGGTGAGGGCTCCTTTGATGCCTTTGCCTGTGATTGAGGAGCCATTTCAGAGGGTAGCTATGGATATTGTGGGTCCTCTGAGCACCCCAAGTTCCACAGGGAAAAAGTATATTAGGGTTACTATACAGAGAGTGGACTCCTGAGGGAGGGCTAGAAGGTGAGAGAGTACAGCAGTTGGTAATGCCTAGAGCCTACCATCTGGCGCTTTTAGCCATAGCCCATGATATTCCCTTTGCAGGTCATATGGGCATAAAACATACAAAGAGACGTATTATGCAGAACTTCTATTGGCCTGGAATTTCCAGAGATGTAACAGGGTACTGCAGGACCTGTGAGCAGTGCCAAAAGGTAGGCAAGGCAGGAGACAAGGTGAGGGCTCCTTTGATGCCTTTGCCTGTGATTGAGGAGCCATTTCAGAGGGTAGCTATGGATATTGTGGGTCCTCTGAGCACCCCAAGTTCCACAGGAAAAAGTATATTAGGGTTACTATACAGAGAGTGGACTCCTGAGGGAGGGCTAGAAGGTGAGAGAGTACAGCAGTTGGTAATGCCTAGAGCCTACCATCTGGCGCTTTTAGCCATAGCCCATGATATTCCCTTTGCAGGTCATATGGGCATAAAACATACAAAGAGACGTATTATGCAGAACTTCTATTGGCCTGGAATTTCCAGAGATGTAACAGGGTACTGTAGGACCTGTGAGCAGTGCCAAAAGGTAGGCAAGGCAGGAGACAAGGTGAGGGCTCCTTTGATGCCTTTGCCTGTGATTGAGGAGCCATTTCAGAGGGTAGCTATGGATATTGTGGGTCCTCTGAGCACCCCAAGTTCCACAGGGAAAAAGTATATCCTAGTGGTTGTAGATTATGCTATACGATACCCTGGGGCAGTGGCTTTGTCCTCCATTGAGGCAGAGAAGGTGGCAAATGCTTTGTTAGAGATTTTCAGCAGGGTGGGATTCCCAAAAGAAATACTGACTGACCGAGGTGCCAGTTTCATGTCAGACCTGCTGGCTTGACTGTGGAAGTCCTGTGAGGTGAAGCACATGAAGACCACACCCTACCATCTCCAGACTAATGGTCTTGTTGAGAGGTTAAACTCTACAATCAAGTCCATGCTACAGGCATTTGCAGATCAGTTTAAGAGGGAGTGGGACAAATATTTGCCCATCTGTTTGCTTACAGAGAGGCTCTCCAGGAATCCACAGTTTTTTCACCCTTTGAGTTGCTGTATGGGGGTAGGGTGAGGGGACCTCTAGATTTAATTCAAGATGAGTGGGAATCTGAGTGCGAGACTCACAAGGAGTCAGTTATGGCATACGTCCTAAACCTCAGGACAACGCTCAGGGAACACATGGGCTTGGCCCAGGAGAACCTGGCAGAAGCCCAACAACAGAAAAAGGTGTGGTATGACAGGAATGCTCGAGCTAGAGAGTATGCTGTGGGGCAGCAGGTAATGGTTCTCATTCCTGTCAGACACAACAAGCTGCAAGTAGCTTGGAAGGGACGCTACAAGGTGATAAGAAAGGCAAGTGATGTTAACTACATGGTGGAAGTGCTAGGCAGACGGCAGAGGCACAAATTGTACCATGTTAACATGATGAAACCTTACCATGATAGGGAGACCCTTGTGCTGAGCATTTGTAGTGGATTGCAGAAGGAGTCTAAAGGAGATCTGACGACTGATCTCCTTAGTGATGCTCGGGCTGACACCTCGGGTGGAAGGGGTAGCAATGTCCCAGCAGCTATCTCCTACCCAGGTTCGAGAAATCTGAGCAGTGTTGCAAGAATATGGGGACATGTTCACTGGGAAACCAGGGTGCACCCACCTGGTGCAGCACCAGGTGGATACAGGACCCCAAAGGCCTATTAAGCAGGCTCCCTTATAGGGTGCCTGAGAGAGTCAAACAGACTTGGAGGGAGGAGATGCAGGATATGTTGGAACTAGGGGTGATTCAAGAGTCCAAAAGTCCCTGGGCCTCGACCAGTGGTGCTGGAGCCAAAGAAGGATGGCTGCACCAGATTCTGTGTGGATTACAGGAAATTAAATAGTCACACAGAGACAGATGGCTTACCCCATGCCTAGGACAGATGAGGCCCTAGAGCAGCCCGGTGGGGCTAAGTATCTTACAACCACTGATCTTACCAAGGGTTACTGGCAGGTGCCCTTGACTCCCAGTGCTAGAGAGAAGTCAGCCTTTGTGACACCTTTTGGCTTGTATGAGTTCACAAAGATGCCCTTTTGGATGAAGAATGCCCCAGCGACTTTCCAGATGCTGGTGGATAATATCCTAGCCGGTGAAGGAGGGTTTGCCCTTGCTTACCTAGATGATATTGCCATCTACAGCCATTCCTGGCCAGAGCACCTTCAACATGTCATGGAGATGCTGGGCAGACTACAGAGGGCAGGGTTGATCATTAAGCCGAGCAAATGTCAGCTGAGTTTGGCAGAGTTCTCCTACCTAGGACATAGAGTGGGGAGTGGTAAGATAAGGCCAGAACCTGCCAAAGTGGAAGCCATTCAGGCATGGCGTGCACCTGTTACCAAAAAGCAGATGAGGCATTCTTATGGACAACCGGGTACTACCGAAAGTTCGTCCCTAGTTATAGTACCATAGCTGCTCCCCTCACAGACCTGACAAGGAAGAACAGGCCAGATAAGGTAGTGGGGACCCCAGCATGTGAGCAGGCATTTCAGAAGCTTAAAGAAGCTTTGGGAGGACCTCCTGTGTTAGCCAGTCCAGATTACAGCAAAGAATTTGTTGTGTAGGTGGATGCTTCGAACCATGGGGTGGGGGCTGTACTTAGCCAGATTTCTTCAGAGGGGGAAGAGCACCCAGTGGTTTATCTCAGTCGTAGGCTCCAACCCAGGGAGGAATGCTATGCAGCAGTAGAAAAGGAATGTCGAGCCATAGTGTGGGCATTGCAGAAACTTCAGCCTTATCTGTATGGGAGAAAATTCACTGTAATGACAGATCACAACCCTCTAACATGGTTAAACAGAGCCAGTCAGCAAAATGCCAAGTTGCTAAGATGGAGCCTGGGGTTGCAAGCATATGATATGTCAGTGCAGCACCACAGTGAGAGTAGCAATATCAATGCAGATGGGCTGTCAAGACAGGGAATGGGGTGAGGTACCCTCAGATAGACCTAACCCTCTCAAGCAGTGTTTCTCAAGGGTCACTTGAAAGACTAGCTTGAGTTCTCCAGGGGGGAAGAGCTGTGAAGATTGGGGAAAGATGGGTGAAGGCTGCCAGCCTAGTCAAATAGAATTTGATACATAATTCTATCTATTGTAAATATAAATGTAAAATACAGGCTTGTTTCTTAGATGAAAGAAAACACTGTAAAATGTGAACTTCAAGATTGTAGCAACATTGCCATCTGCTTGTAAGGAAAACTAAGCCAAGCATTTCAAATGTTCTTTGAAATTAAAATTATGTCTTGTAGGTTCTTCGATCTGTAGATCATTTGGTCTGGGCTATCACATTCTTTTTATTGTTTTAACTTAAGGAATAATTACTAGACTATATGTGTGAAATGTCTTTTATTGTTGTAGTGTCCTGAGCAGGTGTTAGTGTGCTGTTCCCAGGTCAACAAACTGCATTATTTAGCAAGTTAAGTGTCAAAATTATGTAATGTGTATACTGGGAAAACCTAAGTGTCAAAATGAAGTAATTTGGGAGGGCCTAGCAATGATGTTTGTTAGTGAGTTTAAAAAGTATTGTTCAGAGAGAGACTGTAAGCATTTTGATCTTAATGTCTGACTTAT
The DNA here is from genome assembly GCF_019279795.1 of Protopterus annectens. NCBI lineage: Eukaryota > Metazoa > Chordata > Ceratodontiformes > Protopteridae > Protopterus > Protopterus annectens. The sequence goes on from NC_056739.1 coordinate 855,984,445, forward strand.
CAGCACTCTGCCTGTTGTCTTATGTAAGTAGTGTCTTAGAAGTATGTTTTCTTTTAGTAATAGCTAGGAACTTAGAGGAAAGTTAGACAAGTGTCTTTCTGTTATACCAGAACTTTCCCACTGTATTGTTTTAAGTTTCTGAGTGATCTCTGAACTCTTAGATATTACTGTGGTGTAGTAGTATTGTCTTGTGTTTTTAATTATTTGTTATTAAATATTTTTAAAAACCTTTACCTGTGGCTGGTTTGTGTAGAGATAAGTAAGCTGTAGAGTGCATTGCATATTTATAGAGTTTATTGTAATAAGCTGCTCTAATAAGCCTTATACTGAATAGTCACATTACCAATTGGATAATAATATTGCACAGTAATAACTGGACACCCTTTTAAGGGCCTTTGGGTAGCTGATAAGTATTAGCTGGTGGTGGCAGAAATTACTTCTGTATAGTCTGGGTAAAGGGGCACAGCTGGAGAATCTGTGTCAGCCTTTCCCAGGAGTGTCTGTGAAGTTGTATAAATACTTATCTCAAAGTGTGTGTGTGGTGTGTCAGCTACCTGAGCAGGGATACGAAACACTGGTGCTACAGAGAGGGTACTGGAGGTTAGCTTGCCAGCTAGGCTGAGATGTGGACCCTATAGCTGTGCCAGTGGGGAGTCTTATTGGGGACTTGGAGAGCAAGGGGGCAACCAGCCCCAGATTGACTGATCTCTGTGTGCACTTAAAGGAAATTGTACTTTACTGTGTGTATTTGTTATCCTTTCCTCTTATATGAGACGCCCTCCCTGGTGTTAGTGGTGAGGATTGAGGCTCCTTGATTGCTGGGCCTGGGAACGGTCGTCACAGGAAGTATTGCAGTTATGGAAGGATCATATGACCATAAAATGACTTCTATAAAAACTGGTCTGTATGGTAGACTGAATTTAAAAAATAGTATAAAAAGTGTTTTCCGATGGCAGAATGATGTAACAAAGGAAGAGGAAGTGAAGTGTGGGAAAATGTACGAGTATAATACAAGAGACTATTATGATATGGAAAAATACATTTATAAGAAAAATCTGGAAAAAATTGAGGCATCACTGTTTAGGCAGAGCTGTTATTTACTAGGAAGAAGAGAGGACGTATCTGCTTATTTGGTCAAAATAGTATACTAATATAATGAGGGGAAATGAAAATGTAAAAGGAGAGGTAAAATTAACACGAGCAGATTTTGAGTATTGTAGTTCAGCTTAGGGAAAATGTATATAAGATAACAAGAAGAATAATAAGCAAGAATTGAAAGTTAAATAAAAAACAAAAAAAAAAATCCAGAACGTGTTAAGGAAGAATTTGAAAAAAGAAATTACTTTCCTGTACTTCGTCCAATTAACTAATAGTACATTTCAATTTGATATCATTCCCAGATAATATAGTGTATGGAATATGCAAGAGGTTAATGGATTGGCAAAGAGAGTATATTGCAAATATATTGAATGAATGGTTGAGAGGAAAGGTTTATGTTATGAAAAATTATATAGTGGGATATTAAAATTAATATGGAAAAAAGCTGAAAAGAATGAAATGATAAAATGGAGAACTATCACACTAAACACAGATTATACAGTTTTATGAAAATAATACAGAGGCCAATGGAAGGAAGGATGAGGGATATTATGGAAGAAAGTATATATGATATACAAGAGAAGGGATGTCAAGAATTGTTATTGGTTGTTTGAGAAATTGTGGATGATACAAGTAAAAGGGAGGATATTAAACTTATGGTAGGTGATATTAGCAAGGAATTTGATACAGTAGGACATGATGCTTTGTGGGGGTGTTATGGAGAAATATGGAGTAGGTAATATAATTAGTAGGGCATGTATTTCAGCATTTCAGAATAATAGAGTGAAGGTGTTAGTGAATAGATTACTTAGTAAAGAAACATGCATGAAGTGTGATATATAAGACAAGGATATTCCATGAGTGAAATATTGGTTGTGTTGGTAATTAACACAATAGTGAGTGAAGTAGCTTATAAAAGAAAAGATGCTAGGTCTGTGATGGAGATGGTGATTCCAGTAAGTTTGCCGTATGCAGATGTTGTAGTTAATAAAAACAGAATATGAATGAGGAAAGTGTTACTTTGAAAGGATGTGTAAAGGAAATGGGAATCACATCAAATGAAGATAAATGTAACAGTTTGGGTGATGTGGTAAAAACTGGGGGGGGGTGTATCCTTCAGTGAATGAAGTGCCTTTGCTAGGGATAAAATTTGGGAAAATGAGGTAGTTGGAATGCAGTGGGAGGGTTTTATTAAACACACACACACACACACACACACACACACACACACACACACACACACACACACACACCAAAGAAATATGTCTTCTGTGGAGGACGTATAGATTTAGCGTTCAAGAACAAGGTTTATCTAGTGAATTCTGTATTAAGAGGGGAAATTGGTGTATATGGCAAATGTTCATATGATCCCAGAAAAATATGATAAGGAAAGTGTGCAGTTGGTGTTTTTTTCATATGGGATTCAAGATTAAACCCATTAGAAAGAGGTGTGTTATACGAGTGAAGATGAAGTGCGATTAGGGTTACTAAATCCAGTTATTCTGCTTCTTTAAACTTGTATCGAGTATTAAAATGGGTAAAGGAAGCGAAGGAGAAATTAATATTGAGAATGTTTAAATACAAGTACAAGAAGTTCTAGCAGGTGATTAAAATATTCTCTTTTTCTTATTCTTAACAACATTAAGAATTATCAAGAAAAATAGTAACATGGAAAATAAAAATTGATGATATAGAGAAAGATAGATGGATGTGGTATAATAATGTGATGAAATAATATTATTTAATCTATGGAAACATTTACCAGAAGTGATAAAAGATATCAAAGTAAGGAAAAAGGGATGTACCAAGATAGGATTTTCTTTTGAAACCGATAAACAAGGTGCCGGTAAAGGCATCATACTTCTCAACTGTCCAGAATTTTGCAGAGCATCCAGATTTTTGCCTCAGATTTTTGGTCTGTTCCTCATAAAATTGTTGATTTTCTGACAAATCATTAATTGAATTGACTAATAGAAGTGTCAAACTTCATAAGCCTTCGGAAAATACATAGTAACACAAAACTTTTTATTTTAGCAACTTTTTAAGTTTGTAAGAGCAGTAGTTAAAATGTGTCCTTCCTTTTGGGCCTTTGTACCCCAATGATTTTTGGCTGTGTCCATATTTCTTGTCATATGAGGCTGAGAAGTATGATGGGGAATGTAATATAAAGAGGAAATTGAAAGCGTGTTTATTTTGTGGCTAGGAAGTGACAGAGCATGTTTTTTGAAATGTAAGAGTGGTGAAACTGGAAAAAGTTCTAAGAATTTTTTTTGAGAATATTAATATAAATAAAATTTGAATATAATTATGTATGGATATTATAAGAACAAGAAGAAAGAATATGCGAGAATGGTTGATATGAATTTATTTTGTCGTTATTTGGAGTGAAAGATTGAAAGAAATTTTGGTTAGTAGGAAATGGATTTTGGCAGACATATTGTGAAAAATTAGATTATGGTTGTGGAAGAAAGAGTGGTGATCACTTACTGAAAAATAAGGATATTAAAAGAAAAATGATAAATAGTGAAAAAATAGAAATAGGTATGTATATTCTGTAAATGCATACATTTTGTAAATATGTAAATAATGTTTTTATGTTGTGCTAAGTGAAGGACCCCCTACTATTTTTTCATTAGGTGCTATAGGATCTTTTATATCCACTTGAGCCAGTACTACCTCGGGCAGGTGGGGCCTCAGGTTACCATCTTATCCAAAGGGAGACGCACTCAGGAGTTCAGCATCTCACTTATGCTCAACTGCAGTATCAGCAATGCATCTGTTTGTTGTGCGAATAGAACTGACAGCCTTGTGCACAATTGAGCCAGTGACACTGACAAGGGAGCTCATCTCCATTTGTTTATTTTTCTCAGCTAATCAATCTCTCGTGCTAGACCTTCCACTTGAACTTGGGGTACCCATGTTTTAGTCAAGCTTGCAGTCTCTCTGCCAGTGGACATGGCCATAGAGTGCTTTATTTGTTTTGAATCGATGCATTCCTAATGCAGCTTGTTTACTGTGGTAATTCTAGGAACATGTTACTTTTGTAGTAAGATGCAGATTGCCCGTATGCTACTTTTGTCGTAGCAAAGTGGACTCCATTAAGAGATGTTCAGTCCTAATCCCCTAATACAAACTGGACAAGTCAAACTCATTAAACATTAGGCACACTGACATTACTTGAGACTATAGCATTATATCAAAATAATGATTTGAAAAGATTTCTGTTGGTGCAATCTGTAAATAAAAATATTTTTAAGTAAATAAAGCTTTTGAAAATGGTATTGAGGTATGCTCGAGTACAAATTCACATTTTGACTTTTCTTTCCTTCTTTCTTTGTACAGCAGTCTACTGAATTCTCCTTACTGAGCCGGGATTTAGAATATTTTATTTGAGCTTCAGCATCCAGGATGTTGGCAATTTCCGTGGAATTAATGACTAGATTGGGAGTGAGTGATGCTTTTCTACAGCTGCTTATAATTATCTAGAGTTTGGCACACTGTGCCTGTATGACCTATGCAGTCTGCACATTATTCTGCCTTTAAGTTATGCTGCAGACTATAGTTAGCCTGCAGTTTTTATTCCCTTTCCTTTGTGCATTGTTTTCTTGTGTGACTTCTTATTTTCCTTTAAAATTTTCTTCTGCTGTTTATCAGTCCTCTGTAAAACTAATATCCAGGTGTCCACCACACATGTTTTCAAAGAAGCTGTTATTCACAACATTCCTGAGCCTTCCTCTTGATTTGTCTTTACATTTTTTTGTTGTTTTGTTCTTTCTCTCAATATCCTTTTCTTCATTCATTAATGAACTGTTGATATCTGTTACATGCTTCTTTTCCATTTTACATTGCAGTGGATAGTTTGTTGATGTCTTTTAACATCTTTTGATGACTAACTCTACAGTCCTTTTATTCTTGTAACCTCTGGTGATTTAGCATAGCTGTGTTAACATTTCATATAATTGCACTGCTGCTTTTTATAAAAATAAATAAATAAAATCATTCACTTTCACTGAGTTAGGTTGGCTGAACAGATCCAGTCTACAGTGGAAACACAGAGAAGAAAAGTTCCAGCGAAGATGTAATGTTTCTCAAGTCAACACCAAAAAATAATTATATATGCTTTGTTATACCTGCCTGAAATTAAACAGTACAGTAATTATAATGTAATACACTTCGATCCTACAAGGAGACTACTGAAGAAATTAAAACAGAATGTTAACAAAAGAATGCTGTGTACTTGCACTGAAAAATGGTAGCTGTTAAGCAAACTATAAAGGAACGCAGATATCATCGCTAGGGAAATGATTCCATGGACTATAAAATACTTAACACCTTATTATACCTTTAGGTAGACACACTTTGTTACGAGCATTTTAGTTTTCATCTCCCAGATTAAGCTGTACTGTACTGTATCTGATAATTCTGTTACAAAGTTGTATCTACCCATCCAGTCATCAAGATTAGAATTAAAGACGGACAAAGTAGTGCTTTAAAGCTGAAGCTGGACAAATGCTTTAGACCTTGCTAGGAAGGGCAGTTCCATCTGTGGTGGTATTACAACTGAAAGCATTGTTACCTATTTGTCATTGAGTATTACGGGCACATAGCATACACATGAAAAAGATCTTAAATTTAAATTCAGAAGTACATTAGAGCAAAAGGGTAGCATATGTGGTTACAGTGCTTTTTAGAGATTTATGTGAAAACCAGGGAAATATAAAAGTAATTTAAGCAGTGAGGGCTGCCATCCTATTTTTTTTTTTGAGAGAGAGGTTTATTAATATAGTATTTTAGGTTGTTTGCATAATGTGTATTCTTCATGCACGGTGCACTTGTTTTCTTCGTATTGCATTGGCCTATGCTACATAATATTTAATTATTTGTTTAGGGTAAGATCTCCTAAGCAATGAGAAATCAGAATACCTACACAACACTTAAAAGATGTACTTCATTTTTCAAATATACACCTTTTTCTCTGTAGTGTAGTTATTCCCCTTTTAACTTTCCCAACTGTTTCTTTTGGGAATGTGTCAAAGTGGCAAAGTTAATTTTGACCAATGTAGCAAGTGCAGATGTAGTTCAGCGAAACTAACTTTGCCAACAATGGAGTTTACCTTTATCTCCACTGTTTTGCAACCTCAGAATTGGTAAATATAAGTTCGGGGGGTGTAGGGAGTGCAGTGGGGCTTTCATCCCCCTATGGGGGGAAAAATATTTTCACCAAAGGTAGTTTCAGCAGGAAGATTTTGAACTTTTCAATGTTATGGAAACTGCCTTCAGTGAGTCAACATATTCCCTTTGTACCAGTCATTGTTCATAAACCAGCTGTAACACTAGCTGTATGCACATCAAATGCAACCAGTGTAATTGTCTAAACTTCATTATTTGCCCGAAATGTATATATTTTCATGCAGTCTTCCATGAGAGCTCACAGGTTATATGCCGGTGCAATTCACTTGCCCTCCCAAGTGTTTCTCCCTTTAGTGTCCCATACTGTCCCATGTAATCAGTTTTTTCATCTGGAGTCTTGTGTTTCAGTTCCATTTCTTTCCATATCATTTATCACTTGTATTGGTTTCGTAATGTCTGGACTGTCTTTTCTTTTCCATTTTCTTGTAATGTCTTTATCTCTGTTTACTATTGTTTATTTGAATGGAAAAACATTTTCCGTTCAAATAAACAATAGTAGTACCGAAAGTAAAAAACCTAACGTTCAAAATGTCGAACCAAGTGCTCGACACATTTGACTCGACATTGTTGTCGAAACCACCACATGATAGCCGTATAGGAGCTAATGTAAATGAAACTCCTATACAGCTATCACGTTTTTGCACCCCCCTACTTATATATTCTAACTCGCAGATTGCACTACAGTGGGGATGTGGATGAATTTCCACTCCCTACTGTACCGCAATCTCCGTGCAGATAGTCGATTTACACTTATGCGAATGCAGTTGTGCATTCGCATAAGTGTAGTCGACTATCTGGTGCAAAACCGTTTGTGCATTCGACATTCTGTTTTTGGCACATTGCAGCCGATAGAATGTCGTTCGCACAAACAATAGTAAACCCTTTATCTTCTGTTACGAGTGTTTAGGTTTCCCTTAACATTTCTTTGGTAAAGTAGTCTTTCTTCCTGGTTATTTCTGTGGTTAGCCTTTTTAATTGTAGTTTAAATTGCTGAAGCTTGTGACATTCTCAAAATATGTAATCTTGTCTACCCTTTTCCTCCTCCTCATGCCTGCAACATATCTCAGTAGTCTCTGGAAAAATCGTAGAAGAGAGTGAAGTACATGTACAAGACACTTCAAGGGAATATCTTGAATCTTCTTGATTTTGTGGTGTATCTGGAGGATAAAACTATCTTTCTGCAGTCTGTTCCTTTTAGAGAGTGATGTAGCCTGTCACTCCACCCTTACCTCAATTTTGCGTCACACTGATTTAGCTCTAGTTCAGCTTCATAAGCTTTACTTTAGTCTTTTCTTTGAAGCTGAGTCAGATTTTGACTAACATAAAAGTTATTGCTGCTCGATACATTGTGGAGTGATGTTTCTCAAACTTTAATACTGTTATTAGTCCCCTCAAAATTGATAATCTCTCTCCAGTAAATCAGTGTTTAATTTAGTTTATCTCCATATTTTCCATTTTCCCTCTTAATAATTTTTAAAGTGTATGTATTTTTTGTTCATTTTTTTCTTCCATATATCAGGGGCTTTTCTGGTCCCATCCATTTTTTCCTATATATTCCAGTGCCTTTTGTTTAATATCTGATGTTTCCAAGGTCCAGTCATGGATGGCAGCAGTATACTCTTTAAAGATGTCCCTGTATTTTCAGTGCCCCTTTTCATTTGCAGGTTTCCCTACAGTGCCTATAATTTTTCTTGGCCCTCACCTTCTGGTTTTAACACTACTGATTTCCATTTATATGTGTATCTCATATTTTGCAGTAAGTAAGTAAGCAGTTTAAGCTGCACCCCCGCCCCCCTTTTGCCTTCAGGAGTGTTGGCTTCTCCTATTGCAGTTTTTTATTTTCCTGGAAAAAAGCTCTAATCTCCCTTATAGTTCTCAGACAGATTTCTCTTCTGGTTGATGTTCTGATGATCCCTCTTTACCACGGGGCAGTAACTAAACAGTCTCAATCCTCACCACCGTCTCCAGTACGGGAGTGTCACTAAAAACAGGGATAGAAATACACAATTTCCCCTAAGAGTACACCAGGAACAGGTTCTAAACCTGGGGCTGGACTGTGTGCTTCACTCCAGGTCCCCAAATGAGTCTCCACACCAACCAGTGCAGAGCACTGTGTCCCAGTTCTTGGTATCTGACACACTCGCTCTTAAATATGTGATATTCACACATACACACACTATTGGGAAAGACTGGCACAGATTTACTTGGTGTCTCCTTTCCCAAATTACAAGGTAATGGCTGCCACCAGTCAAATACCACAATACCCTTCAAAAGGGGTGTTCAATTATATTTGGTAAAATAAATGTTGATGCAAGTGGTGGCGTGTAACCCAAGCAGTAAGGCTTTTCCGAGTGGCCCTGGTGTTATCACATTGAGCATAAACACTCAAGTTATTAAAAGTATTCCATAAATAACCAACCACAATAAGAGGTAGTAAAATATTTAATATTAAATAAAAAGATTTAAAACATGTAAACACTGAATAACTGATTCCAATAAACAACAGAGTTTCACACACAGGAAGTATGAAAATAATACTGTAGGATAAACCTCGCATTGATTTTAGGAATCCTCTAACTAGCTGTAACTCCCTGACTGTCTGAAGAGTAGCTGTCCCTATCTAATCTAAATAACTCAGTGTGGCAAGATTATGTTCTTACTTCTACAAGACAAGATGAGGAATTCTGTCCACATCTCCAGGTTGTTGTCTGTCCTCAGTGACTGGAACTACTACTCTGGAAACAACTGGACTACTACTGCTGAACAGCTCTGAAAAAAGAAATGAATAACTGACTCAGGACCTGCTTTTATAGGTTCATAGGTTCATACTAGGCTATCTGCCCTAGGGCATTTATAAGCCTAGCCAGAGTGTGTTTGTCTTTCGCCACCCATTTTAAATTAATTTTGCTATGCCCTTTTTCGAGGTTAGTATACTGTGCCTCTGTCTAACAGTGACACAGAAGTGATACCCGGGGTAAACCTATGATCCCCCACCCACTCATCAAGATTCCTCTTGAAGAGAGTCAATGAGGGACTCTGCCTAACCTGGACTGGGATTTTATTCCAGAGTGAAGGGAGCCTCTGGGTTATGAATCTGTCCCTCCAGCAAGTCCTATTTATTTCAGTGCTGAGGTTCAAGTCTCTCGAGCGTGTAGCTCGATGGGATTTGGATTTTCTGAGGTGCAGCATGTCCATTAATTCCGGGTTGGACATGGCTTTATACGTCAGGCACAGATCGCCTCTGAGCAGGTGGTATGCCACTGAGTAGAGTTGGAGTTTCTTTAACCGGGCAGCATATGGCATCTGTTTGAGCCCTTTGATCCTCTTGGTGAGGTACTTTTGGGGTTTTTCCAGTTGCTGCAGGTGTCTGGTAAGATACATACCAAAAGGGGCATTGTGCTCAATTATGGGCCTGATGAGGGATGAGTAGAGAGGCATGATGACCTCCCCTGATCTAGATGTGAATCCCTTTATGATTAGGTGGGCTATATAAAATGTTTTTCTAACCACTTTGGCCACGTGGTTGTCAAATGAGAGATTGCTATGAACTTGGGCCCCCAGGTCCCTAAATACTTCTTCCATACTTAATGGATTACCACTTATGTGGTAATTTGTGGGCACTTTGTTTTTGCCAAAGGGGATGACTATGCACTTTTTGGCGTTTAGCTTGAGGCCATGGCTCTGGCACCAGTTGTCTGTTTCTATGAGGCCCTTTTGGAGGATGCTTGTGTCGGCTGGGGAGTCGATTATGACGCCCAGTTTGCAGTCATCTGCAAACCTGGTCAGCCACAGTCCTTCCGTGTTGGCCTGTACCTCCGAGAAATATATACCGAACAAGAGAGGTCCCAGGACTGAGTCTTGTGGGACGCCACTTGTAACTGGTTTGGAGTCTGACATGGCTCCAGCAATTCTAACCATGTGGGTTCTGTCCTTGAGCCAGTTTGCAACCCATCTAGTGACATAGGGGTTTATATTTCAGCTGGTGAGCTTATCTATAATGCCCGAGTGGGGTATTGTATCGAAGGCTTTTGCGAGGTCCAGGTAGGCTGTGTGGACCACCTTCCCCTTGTCAATGGCCTTGGTGACTGTTTCAAAGAAATCAACCAGGTTTAAGAGGCAGGATCTGCCCTTAAAGCCGAACTGGGTAGGATCCAGTGTATGTAGGTACCCAATATCTTTATTTATGAGGTCCATGATGATCCTTTCCATAGCTTTGCAGACCAAGCTAGTCAGGCTTATGGGGCGATAGTTTCCAGGATCCGTTGAGGCACCACCTTTGTGGAGAGGGACCACTGTTGCTGTACGCCACTCTTTGGGTACATATCCTGTGGTAAGGCTGAGATTGAACAGTAGTTTTATGTTTGGGTTTAGCTCTTCTTGGAGTTCATGTAGGACGCAGCCCGGGACACCGTCTGGTCCCATTGATGCTGTGTTTTTTGCTTTGGAGAGGGCGGCTCTTACCTGAGCATCTGAGATGTCAGGGGGGCAGCACTCTGCTGGGATAGATATTTGCCCTTTTGGTGGGGGGGGGGAGTTTGCGCTGAACCTGTCAGCTAGGATGTTGGCAATGTCTGTGGGTTCGGTGTATTTTTTGTCATTTTGGACTAATTCTGAGCATATCTGGGAATTCCCACCCAGGTTCCTAACCATAACTAAAGAAAGTCTTGTGATTATCCTTAGTGTCATGTGCAATTTTTCTCTCGAAGCTGTCCTTAGACGATTGTATGAGTGCCCATAGTTTTTTGTTAACACTGATCAGAGATGCCTTCCCTTTTTGGGATTTTGCTCTATCATGTAGTAGCTTCCTCCTTCTATTGTATAGTTTGTTTATGGCTGGGGTCCACCAGACAGGACGTCTGCCTTTGGAGGATTGGGTCTTGGTTTTATTTGGGATTGCATGATTCATGCATTCCTGAAGGTGTTCATAGAATGCATTTATAAAGGATTCTGCGGTCTGGGCCGTATTTTCCACAGGCCCGGGGGCTTTGAAGGATTCCACCTCGGTTTTGAGGAGTGTGAAATTTGCTTTAGAGAAGTGTTTCACTGTGGTTTTCTGGGCAGGGGGTGGGGTCGAGATGTGAATATCAAGTGAGATTAGTTTATGGTCTGATCTTACCAGTGAGGGATACACTTCTGGTCTGGAGCATAGAGTCCCCATGTTGGTGATGATCAGGTCCATTATGTTTTCCCCTCTTGTGGGAGTGGTAACAAGTTGTTCCATAGCATTTATAGGTTCATAGGTTCATAGGTTTATACTAGGCTATCTGCCCGAGGGCATTTACAAGCCTAGCCCAGGAACCTTTGAGCTAGGGTGTTGGAGCTAGAGTAATGCTCCCAGTCTATGTTTGGGTAGTTGAAGTCACCCAATATAATAGTGTTTGGTGAGACCTTCATATTTTCCAGTGTTCTCAGGAAGGTCGAGTGGGGTTCCTGGGTTTGGGAGGGTGGTCTGTAGCAGGCTATAAACTGGAAGGCAGTTTTACCCACTGTTAGTTGCACATGGATAGTCTCTGATGCTTCGTGCTGTGCCACCAACCTGGAGGTGTGGGTATCTTTGACAAATATTGATACTCCCCCTCCTTTTCTGGTTCGGTCCAAGTTTTGGGGCCGAAAAGCATGGTATGAGGTATAACCTGGTAGTGCTGGGGTGCTCTCGGGAGCCTTGAACCAGGTTTCTGTTAATGCACAGATATCGATGTCCTCCATGCTAAGGAGAGTTTCGAGTGCATGCATCCTGAGGTTTAGACTTTTGACGTTGAGTAGCATTACTCTTAGTTTCTTATCCCTTGTGATACCTATGGAGGTGGGTTTGTCTTTTGAGCCTTGCCTAAAAAAGGCACTATGGGGATAGCAAGAGCCTTTGCCAATATCCGAAAGCCCAGGGGTGACAGGTGCAAGCCGTCCCTAGCGAAGCATCATGGCTTGTCGAGCATGTCATCCCAGGCTGACAGGCATTGGATCCCCTTTGAATGACACCAATACTTAAGCCAATTGTTGAAATTAATCATCTTGTCTTCATATTGTGGCATAATTCTTGGTGAGGGTAAGATGCTACTCAAGGTCAGGGTCATACCGGCCTGGGCTACATGCTCAGAGCGCTCCTCTATGTCTCTTTTCATGTAGTCCAGGGAGGTACGTCTCAGGTCATTCACACCAGTATGGACAATGACGGAGTCATATTTGTACTTGCCTTTGAATGACCTGAGTGCTTGTGTTATGTGGCGGATCCTAGAGCCCGACAGGCAGCTCACCGTGACCTTCTCCTTGTTCAGCCTGGTGAGTGGGACGTCAGTGTGCCTGACGATAGAGTCACCTATTACAAGTGTATAAGGTGTGTTGTTTAGCCTTAAGGGCTGTGACTGTTCGGCACACTGGCTTTGTGAGCTATGTGTTGCATGTGTTTTGTTTTGGGGTAGCGGTTGCTTGGGTGTCTGCTTTAGAGGTCTCTGCTACTTAGGTAGATTTTTATTTAGAGCCTCCAAGTATGTTTTTGTGTGTTTGTGTTTGGTTTGCTGTCGTGGTAGGTCTATGTGAGACTGGAATTGTAGTGAGTGTGGTTTCCTTCTCCTCCTGACTGGTTATGCCAGTACTGAGTTGAGAGAGCTTAGCCTCCAGCTTGGCTATATGGTTGCATCTCTCACATGTGTTGGAATTTGTTGGGAGGAGGAGAGGGTTGTTTGTGTACATGAGGCAGTTGTAACATTGCCTCAAGATTCCCAGATTCACCAGCTGCACTGGAGAGGAGATTGACAACTGACCTTTGGACATGCTAGAATAGTATTGGGAATTCCTTTATAATTGAAAAAAGGACCAATGGGGAACAAGGTACTCAAGGGGAGTTTGTGAGGGTGTAGTGCTTTTAATTTTTTTAGTGCTGACTTATATAATTGCTTTAGTGAGCAAGTGCCAGGTAACTTAAATGCAAAAACGACAAACAGTAACTTTCTTTAAAGTGAAACAAGGAAATAAGTACAGTAAGCAATGCAGATATCACTAGGGATCCACAGAAGCGCTGAAAAGCCGCGTTTTACGTGGAATTAGCGTTTCAGGGAAATAACAAGCATACAAACAAAGCTAGATTCAGCAGGCCTGGGTCTAGTCTATGCTACAGCAAACGAGGCACACCACCTTCAGTATGAAGCAGTTCAGATATGCATGCACTATAAGCCTTTAACCAGAAATTCCCAGCTCAGAAGGGCAGAGTCCAGCCTCTCCTCCCGCAAGAGTGCAGACCATGAACCTTCTAAATGTAAAATAACTGGCCTGAAGCCCAAGTGCTTAAACCAGAACTAATACACTTTTAGAATAACAGACACTGAGCCCTCAATCAGCAGTTCCCAACTTAGAAGAATGTAAGCTACCTGTCCTGCCACCACAGTGCAGACCACAAACCTTCCTAATGTAAAACAACTGGTCTGAGCCCAAGTGCTTAATCCAAAAGACTTAGAATGATAGCTACACTTTAATCAAGTTACTTCCAATCAGTAATAAATAGAATTGAGTACTTTAAAGAATGCTTGGATTAGTGCTCAAGTTATACAAACAAAGCTAGATTCAGCAGGCCTGGATCTAGTCTATGCTACAGCAAACAAGGTGTACCAATTTCAGTCAGAAGCAGTTCAAATATGCAGGCACTATAAGCCTTTAACCAGAAATTCCCAGCTCAGAAGGGCAGAGTCCAGCCTCTCCTCCCACAAGAGTGCAGACCATGAACCCTCTTAATGTAAAATAACTGGCCTGAAGCCCAAGTGTTTAAACCAGAATTAATACACTTTTAGAATAACAAACACTGAGCCCTCAATCAGCAGTTCCCAACTTAGAAGGATGTAAGCTACCTGTCCTGCCACTACAGTGCAGACCACAAACCTTCTTAATGTAAAACAACTGGTCTGAAGCCCAAGCGCTTAAACTAAAAGGCTTAGAGTGAGTTACACCAAGCAGTAATAAATACAATTGAGTACTTTTAAGATGATGCAAAAGCAAAATAAAGTAGGAAGAAACACAAATACAGTAAAAGCAGATACATTTTTTTTTTTTTGAGTGAGTAAATGAGATGGGCCCAGGAGGAATATCCAAATGCAAATTTACAAGAGGGGCGGGCAGTTTCAAAGCCACCAAGATCAACACCAAGACAAAAACAGGGAGGGTGGGCAGGAACAGCTTCCAGCTAGATATTCCTCAATGCAACACAAACAAATTACTTTAAATCGTGTATTATTTGATAAAAGTGCAGATAAAAGTTACTTAGCTTCACTTATGCGTTCAGTTGATAGCATACAGGTCTTAGCCAGCCAAAGCTTAGTTTAAACAGAAGATAATTCACTGTACCACTTGTATAAGACAGAAAATGAATAACAATGATTTACAAAACTTCAGCCGATCCTGCTCCCACAGATAGCAATATCTAATAACCTCACAGATGTAAATATTTTTGTCCCATATATAAAATTAGTGTAGCCGCAAACATTTTGTTTGCTGGATCTCACTTTTCTTATCCATAAACATTTTCCATTGTTTTTTTTTAAAGTAACACGAAGCTGCTATGAGGAAAAAAAAAAAAAAAAACGTACATTTGGTTAGTCAGAAGAACACTGTTTGACATTCAAACATCTTACATAAATCAGAGTGATAATCAAAAGACATAAATTTATTTACAAAATTATAACTAGTCATGCTGGCACACAGGATAATTGGTAATATACAATTATTTACAAAACTTCAGCCGGTCATGCTCCCACAGATAGCAATATCTAATAACCTCACAGATGTAAATATTTTTGTCCCATATATAAAATTAGTGTAACCGCAAACATTTTGTTTGCTGGATCTCACTTTTCTTATCCATAAACATTTTCCATTGACTTGTATTAATTACTTTTAACATAATTTCGTCCCATATTTCCTTAGCTGCCAATTGAACATGCTGTTTTAACCAGATTCCCAGATATTTCATCTTCTGATGTCGCCATAAACAAGGGATATAATTTGTCACCATTGCTTTTGTCTCATTTAGTTTGTACTGGGAAATTGTACTTTCTTTACAAAGTTTTTCAAAAAGCTTTTCTTTGTCCTTCTCCAAATCTGTTATGTATATTATGATATCATATGCAAATAGTGCTGTCTTCTGTTGTTCTGCACCCCAGGAGTATCCTGATATTTCTGTGCATGCAATGTGTTCTAGGTAAAAATACAAATAACTATGAAAATGGGAACTCCTACAGAGTCCCTCTTGAAATTTCCATTTTACCTGTGCATTTGAATGTTTATGTATTTTAGAAAACTACACCAACCTGCTCTTAAGGAATATCATGTTATATCAGTCTCTTACATAATCCTTCAACTTACTCTCCCAAAAGCTTTTTCAGCATCTGACCCCAATTAGCATTAACATTCTTCCTGTCTGTCCTCTGCATCTTTCTGAATTAGTACCCTTTTAATATTACCAAACATCCATCTTTCTTCTACAAATCCTCTGTGGTCTAATTCAGGTAGTTTTGTAAGTAAGGCTGCTTGTCTTTAGCTTGAATTCACATGAAAACGTTTTATAGTTGTGAATTAAAATTGACCCAGGATCTGTTAAGTATTTACCCCCTTTTGATATCATCACCAAAACTGCCTCTCACCTAGATGGAATAACCTTTCCAACTTTTAGCAATTTATTAAATAATATGTACCAGCACTTCATTACCTTTCCTCATGCTCTAACCCATATTTCTAATGGAATTGCATATGTGTCTGGTGTTGTTCCTTCTATTTTCTTTTTCCGTTTGTATCCCAGACTTCAGTTTCATTAATTTCTACCTTCAAGGAGCTTTTTCTTTGCTTCCTTAACTTAGGTAGCTTTAATTTTTAGGTAGTCTTTCATATTTTCCATTTAATTTCAGTCTACTTATCTCTTCAATATAAGTATTTGTAATATTCCAAAGTTACTGCTTTCATTTCTGTCAGTTTTGTTACTAATTTCCCTGTGCCTTGGTACCTTAGTTTAGTTGTCATTCTTTCTACTTTCTGTTGTCTTAACCTATGTGCTAGCAGCTTGATTACTTTGAGGGTGTTGTTAGAAAAGTTTTGTTCCAAGGCCCTGGATCTAAATTTATTCAGGTTTTCCAAGTATTCTAAGAACAATTGTTTTACATGTTTAAGTCGATCAATTGAGTTCCCATCCCTCTCAAGTCTTTTCTGTTCTTGGAGCTTTTGTATTTTTTAAAGCATTTAAACATTTAGCCTGAATCTTCCACCAAACAGCTTTTGCTTTTGTTTAAATTAGGCTTATAAACATCATTTTACATTTCTCCCAGTTTGTGGCCAGATTATTATCCTTCATGTCAATCTCTTCACGCACCTTTTCCAGTTTGCTATGTATTCAGCATATGCTTTTCTTTTTAGTAGGTATGTTAGAAATTGCCAGTGTTTTCCTGTCAAGCCTCACTTCATACTAGAGCAGTGAATGGTTAGACAGTGTTATTGCATAGGGTTTTGTCTGACATATATAAGTCTTCCCAGCCTTATCCAGTTTTGGTGTTTCCCAGATAAATACTTGTATTAGACTCCACCTTGATTCATTTTCATAATATCAACATTGACAATACTTTCATATATTTCTGTAGACTTGCCTCATTTTCCTGATATGTCTTTCTTAATAGGAGATTGTAATCCAGTCACTTATCTAATCATAATGCTGTACTGGAAAGCTATTACATTTTCAAACATTTATTTTATTTCTTGTATTTTTGATTTATGGAGGAGATGCATCTCACTGCAAATGTCATCTTTTCCCATGAAACTTCCTTTAAATATTACTTCATGTGTTCATTTGGCTAGAGCTTCACCAAGACTGGGCAGATAAGTGTCCTGGAGAAAACCTCCCACTTATTTTTCTGAGGAAAAATATTATTGAAAGAATTTACTTAATCTGACCAATGTGTTTTGTGGTTGTCGCTGAAAACTTTTGGTAAAAAAAAATATATTTTTTGTTAAGTTACTTATGTGGGAGGTAACCGTTTTACAAAAAATTAATAATAATTTTCCCTTGTGTAAGGAATACACAGTTAAACTTGTATAGCACCTTCTTTATCATATGTTTATTGTATGATTACAATGTTACTGTATCTAGACAAATTTTGTAAGTAATTGTTTCTTTTGTGTACCTCTCTCAAACTTTTCTCCTTGGGTCTCTGCTGAAAATGGGCTTTCTGCCCAGCCAGACTAACCTGGTTAACAAATGTCAAATAAATAAATAAATAATGAATAAATAGTGTAAATAGGGGCTTGGACTAAGTGGACTGTCTCTGACTTTGGCCATAGGATACCTTAGAATTCTAGTCTTAATGGCTTCTATGATTCTTATGGTTAGACTTAACATGAGATTTCAGTGGTTTCTCAGATCTGTGTGGACTCTCTATCTTTTAGCCATTGTTTGGATTTGATAACTCAACACCCACAGTATAACTCCCTTTTATCTCTAAACCCAGGTCTTCCCTTCTTCCTTTCAGTACTCTGTGTGTAGCAACATATACCTAAGATTTTTGCTTGGGGTACTGTTTCCAGGGGAGGTGAAGGTTCAGGATAAGAGGTGATCCCTAAGCCATCTTGGACTCCAGGCCCTCTTCTAGTAATAACATACAATACCACAGTGATGTGACACATAAACAGCACGTACCAGATCATTCCCCCTTTACAGATAAGCTATGATAGTCTGGTATCTAGCAACTCGGCTCGCTGTTTCCCTTCATACTTCGTAAATTCCTGTCAGAACAAAACTTTGGCAGATAGGCTGAGCAGGACTAGGACAGCCCCAGGAATGGAAATTTAACTCTAGGATCTTCCAGGAGTTGATCCATGTGCAGACAACTCCATAAATAGATCTGTTTGCTTCCATTTGCAACAAACCATAAAAAGAGCTGTTGCAGGATTCCTTGTAAGCAAGCCTGCAAGACAGATGCTTTTTCTTTCTCATGGATGGGAATGTTTCTGTACATCTTTCCTCTTGATAACCAGGTTCATTCTAAAGATTCAGAAGGATTCCCCCAAAATAACTGTGGTAATCCCCTTTAGGCCCTAACAACAATAGTTTTTCCTTCTCCATTCTCAAATTGCCCAAGGGCATTTACCACAAGCTTTTTCACAGAATGGATTTACTCACATAAGATGGGAGTTATTTGATGCACTGCGGTCTGCAACTTCAATAACTGACTGCCTGGATGATAGTTTAAATACTTTTTATGCACTTTTTTATGAGGATTTGCTGTACATATTAAAGGAAGCTAAGACACCTTCTACTAGAAAATCTTATATGGGTAAGTGGAAAAGATTTTCTATTTAGTTTCCAAAGAAAGAACCGGGAATCTTTTTAAAGAACCTCTGGCTCTTAAATATTTTTGCAAGTTACTATCCTCTGACCTTTCTTATTCTTATACCAAGATTCACCTTTTGGTCATCTTTATTTGTTTTCCTGTAGATCCCTTTTCTATCCAACTTCTACGAGTCAGAACATTTTCAAAAGGGGTTCTGCATATCTGTTCACCTAGAAAACCTCTTTTTTTTTTTTTTTTTTTTTTTGTATTTTGGTACTTTGCATTTCTATATTTCAGTAAGTTAATGTGGATGGGCCAGATTTTCATCATTTCAGTATTTGTTGTACAGAGTTTTGGAGCCTTGTACTTCCAAAAATAAGTTTGTAGTTTCTGGGCTTTTCAAGCTTCTGGTGAGGTGGTCCTTGACTTAGATGATATATCCACTTCCATCCTGATTCTTCTGGAAATTTGAGGGCTGAGAAACTAGTCTTCTACCCTGCAACCGTTTTCTTCCACTTGATTGGCATTGACTTTTCTTTATAGTGCCTAGCATGATTGTGGGATGTTGCATTTGGATTAATCGAGTTGACTACTGCGGAACTTTTGGCCGAGGTTACCTCTCCTAAGGTTTCCTTTTTAGCTCTGCTGAACTGATTAGCCATACTTGAAATCACCCAAAGGATGAGCTCTCCTCTCTGTCTGAGAGGCAAACATGGGAGATGAGATCCTTGCTCAGACTGACTGATTGATTGGTTTGTTTGTTTATTTATTTGCTTTTTATTTACCAGAAAAGTCTACTGGCCCTAGTTGAACCCATTTTCAGTGGAGGCCCGGGGAGAAAAGCTCCATAGTATAGACATTAACACTTAAAAATTTACAGTTCAACATTACAATGATCTAATTCTAGAGAAAAAAAATTGACAGTTAAAACTACAGATATAAAATTCTACAGAAAAATAGAGCAATCACAAAAAATGAAAATGAAAAGCAATTACAAAAGTATATATGTACAGTTGTTGAGAGAGACATTATAAAAGTGTACAGGGTTAAGCAAACGACAAAGAACTAAAGTATCTTTGTGGCTTAGAGGATCTATCAGCTGTCTCTACAGAGTTACTGATTTACCAACAATAGTGATGACAAGAAAATTTGGGAGTGCACAGTTTTCTAAGGGGGCTTGATACAGGTACATAGCCATCTAGAAGAGAGGTGGTTATGAAGGGAAGTTTTGAAATGAGTGAAATTTTTAAAAGTTCTGTTAGGTAGAGGTAAAGCATTTCCACCGTTGACTATTGAGAATGAGTAAAGAAGCTGACTGGGTGGGAGGTGAAGTTTGTAAATATGTAAGTTTCTGATCCCCTGATCTGAGTGGCCTATTGGGGAGGTAGTAATTAAATGTAGAGCTCAGAGCAGGACAGCATTGAGGTTTGAAGAGGATTTTTTGAGCTGTGGTTAGTTGTAGGTAGGAGAGGTGGTTAAGAAGCTCTAGCCATTTCAGTTATTTGAGGGCAGTGCAGTGATGAGTGGAGTATTTGGAGTTGGTTTTATTGTAGCACATTTCAAGTTTGAGTTTTGCAGAGGTACAGCTGTTGGTAAGTAGCTGGCACACCATACAGGACAGCAGGTATTAAGTATGTTGTGGCAAGTGTTATCCTGTGGATGGACTTAGGAAGTGATTGTGTCTGTACAGGGTTCCAAGTTTAAAATGTGTTCTACAAATATTGTGTTGTATATGAAGACAGAATTTCATATGTTCGTTAATAGTGACTCCAAGGAGTTTTGTGTGGCTAATGACCTCTATTAAAGATTTATTGAGAGAAAAGTTAGTGAAGTCAGATTTGTTTAAGGGGATTGTTTTTTAGGGGAGAAAAGTGTGATTTTATTGTCTTTTAAGGTTCAGGGCTATATGGTTATTGTACATCCAGGATTCAGTGACAGAGAAGGCATTTCGAGTTGGTGTAAGTAAGTCAGAAAGAGAGTTGGTAGAACAGACAATAGTGGAGTCTTCTGCATACTGAGTGATTGACCCTTGAGATATGGACGATTGGAAATTGTTTATGGATATGCTAAAGAGGATGGGTCCAAGTATGGAACCTTGGGGAACACCAGTGATGGTGTTGAGAAAGGAGGAGATGGAGTTTTCTTATGGCATGTTGTCTTTAATTTAAATAACTAGAGAACCATTTTAGAGTGTGGGAGGAGAGACTGATAATCGGAGAGCTGGGAAATGTATTGAAAAGGGAGGCTATTTCTTCAGGACATTTTTGAGGGTGGGGGCAGGGACTGTTTTTTTTTTTAACCTGGTTAAGTAATGAGGTAACGTTACTTAATGAGCTAAGGGAATGTTAATGAGCTAAGGGAATGGTATTTTTAATCTTTGTTGACTTGTTTCTTAACTTGGTTGTGAAGTTCTTTGAATTTTTTTAGGTCAGATGTGTTTTTGTATGCTTGCCATAGCTTCCATACTTTTTCTGGCATGCATGAGAAGTTCAGTGGGTTTGGATATCCAGGGGGCATGGTTATTTTTCACCTGCTGTACACATTGAGTAATCATGAAGGTTGTACTGAAGTAATCAGCAGCTTCGTCTAGTGGGAGAGTTTTTAGTAAACTCCAATCTGTTGATTTTAGGATATTTTTAAAGGTGATAGGATTGAATATCATTAGATTGCTCGTTTGTTTGTATAGGTGCTGACTCTGACAGGGGAAGGAAGCTCAGTTAATAAAGACAGGGAGGTGGTCACTGAGCATATTAGGGAGTGTTCCGGCAGAGGATATCTTGTTGGGGTTTGTGACCAGGATCCAGTGTACAATAGTTCCATTATCATTCCCTTTGTTGGGTCTAGTTGGGTTTTTTTATGAATTGGGTGAAGTTGAAGAGATTGATATTTGAAGAAGGATGTTTGGAGTTGAGTTCTAGCCAACTGATGTTTACATCGCCTAGTGTAATAGTTTCATTCTTAATATTGGATGATATCCAGGCTAGGATGTCCTCTAATATAGGAATGTTGTTTCCAGGGGTATATAAAGGGCGACTAAGCAGAGTTTTTTTTTTTACTGTTGTTCATATTTAAGAATGTTATGAGAAGTTCTGTGCTGGGGAACTGTGGTAAGGGGTTGGTAAATGGCACTAGATTGTAGTAGTTGGAAAATAGAAGAGCAACTATGCCTCCTTTTTTGTGGGTCCTGTCCAGCCGTATTGTTTGATATCCTGGAGAGAGAAATTCACTGTCTTTAATATGTGGTTTTAGCTAGATTTCTGTGGTTGCAATAATGTTGGGCTGTTGGTGTGCGACCCATGTATAAAAGTCTGAGATTTTGTTGTTAATACTTTTTGAAGGTACTGTTGATGGGTGTAGAGGGAAGGCCAAATGTGGTGGGACCTGGATTAGGGTGTATATCACCGCATAATGCTATGTATAATGCTGGGTGAGTTGCTTTGACTTAGGAAAGAAGTGGAGAAGGTTGTTTGAAAATACTGAGTAGGCAGGAGGAGTAGATTTAAGTGGTATTTGAGTGCCGAGTGTAAGGGCTTTACTTTGTGGAGGAGGAGGGGATTTAGTTGATAGAGGCTTGCGGAGATGTCAGTGTAGCAGTTAGGTGGAATAGGTAAGGAGGTGGATGTTGAAGAGGTAGGAAAGAAGTTAGATCTTTGTTGGGTCCCTGCTGTAAGCTTGGAATAGATTTCTCATGAGCACTGCCCTTGTGCTGTGTATGGGTCTTTGTCAATCAGACTTTCAGCTTGCTTCAGTCATGTGCTCAGTACCAAGGTCACATAAACCCTTGGGCAAGAGAGTGATAGGCCTCTTCCCAGGATGTCTTCCTTTAAGGGGAAAGAGGGGATTAATTCTCTGGGAATAAGGCCTCCGGATCCTATAAATCCTTGTACTGTCCTTGTACTGTCTAGCTATTATCCCCTTAGAGGAAGCCTAGGACTAGTTTTGGAAACATTTATCCTTTCATTGGGACTTCCATGGGGCTTCTGTTCATCCCTCCTGTACAATCAACCTTGGTGGCTATTTAAAAGCTTAATGATATCTGCCACTCTTTGAGTAACACCCTGGATGGATGGTCACTTTCCTGTTGACTGGAGTAATGACCTTTAGTGCATGTCCTCAAGCTGAATTTATGTAGTCTTTGGGGGGGCATCAGACAATCCCAAAAAGTCTAAACATGGAGACAATGAGGTGAGCATGAAGGTTCACACTTCTGCTATATTCTTGCTTAGAGCTCTGAATTGTGCCTTCAGCTTGTTCAGGTTCTACTCTTTTCCTTTTGATTCTGGACCAAAAGGACTACAGTTCCGTCTTTTAATCTGGTGTGAGGGAGGATCTGTGTCTTTCCTTTTCTTCAGTGGCTCTGGTCGACTCTCACTTGCATGACTGCATTATTTTCAACACACTACTTAGACCAACATGCACTTGTATGTACCTGTGAATATAGGCCTGACTTAGGATGTCTTAGATGTGGGCGAGCTCAGGTTTTTTTCCCTTGACAAAAGCTGGTCATTTGCGAGATTGCAATCCTTGTGCAGTACTTTGGGTGAAGCCAGCATCCCTCTTCCTTAAAAGCCAAGGTCAGCATCCTAAGCCCTAGACACATGGTCATGTGTGGTCCAGGTAACCTGAAGTCTGCTCTGTTTTGAAACTTGTCCTCTGTCAGGATCTTGTCTTTACTGTCTCCTTCTTTAGCCCATTTGTGTTTCCATTGAGGAAACATGCCCCCACCACCACAACCACCACCACCACCGCCATTACAGCAGAACCCTTTATGAGAGATTTAGTCTTTTCCTCATATTGAAGGTTTCTCGCTTTTCTCTTTTTTTTGTATGTCCTTAACAGGGAAGGAAGCATATCTAGAATTACTTTTCTGACAGAGATGGGTAACACTTTTACAGATATAGGGCTTATTCTGTGAGAAGCCTCAGCCCCCCCCCCCCATTTGGCCTAGCTGGATACAGTGGTTGTCTTACGTGGTGCTTCAGAGATTTGTATTTCTTCATCTCTGAGTCTACCCCCACTCCTGTTGTGGGGATTGTATTTGAGGGTGGCCCGATTCTTTCCTGTTCTCCACTCAGCCCTCACTCGTGATTATCATGGTCTGGGTTATGGGGAAGACTTTCTTCTTCTTTAGGGATGGCTCTGTGAGGAGGCTACTTAGTCTCTCTCTCTTTCTCACTCATCAGGAAGGGCTAGGTTCTCTCAGGACATAATCTTTTTTTATTTCTTTCACTTAGAAAGGTTTAATCCCAATCCATCTCATCTTGGGGTCCTTGGAATCCCTTTTGGAACAGATAGACTTGTTTGGGTTTTGAGCCTTTGCACCCTCAAACTGGGTTCCATCCTAACAAGCTGTGCTTGAGTTTCTGTTTTGGCAGCTTGTTTTCATACAGTGTGTCTGAGGTCCCCCTTCCTTCCTCTCAGAATCTAACTAGGTGTGGGTGGAGGCCCTATAAAGGGACTACATTATCACTTAAGAGGTGACCATCCCAAGCTCGGGTCCTTTTTCCCATTTCAGATGGATATACATAGGGAGAAGGTGTTGTAGGAAGCCCATTTTAAGTACCTTTGTGACATTACAGTTACCCTAGAAAAATATTTGACTTTTTTTTTTTAATAAAAAGTTGTACATTTGGGTTGATGTATGTAGAAAGGTTGAAGAGCAGAAGGGAGACCTGGTTCATAGGTTGGTACTAGGCTTTTGGCCCTAGGGCCTATACAAGCCTAGCTGTAACAGTTCCTTGGCTATTTCTTCCCAGAATATTTACCTCCCTGGTCCCCTGTCTAGCAGGGCTGATGTGATCCCCGGGGTGAATTTCCCATCTCCCATCCAATCGTCAAGGTTCCTTTTGAAGTGGGCCAAAGAGGTGCTCAGCTTGACATGTATGGGGAGTCTCTGGGTCAGGAACCTATCCCTCCAGCATGTTTTGTTCATTGTGATGACCAGGTTTAGATCCCTGGAGCATGTGGCTCTGAAGGATTGGGATTTCTTTAAGTGTAGCATGTCCCAACAGCTCTGGGTTTGACATGGCCTTGTATGTTAAGCAGAGCTCGTCTCTGAGTAGGCGATATGCGACAGAGTATAGCTGGAATTTTTTTTAGACGGTCAGCATAGGTCATCTGCTTTAGGCTTGTGATTCTTTTAGTGAAGTATTTGTGTGGCCTTTCCTGTTGTTGCAGATGTCTTGTGAGGTACATACCAATCGGGGCGTACACTGTAATGGGTCCAATGAGGGATGAGTACAGTGGGACAATGACCTCCTTTTTTCTGGATGAAAATCCCTTAGAGATGAGGTGTGCCACATAGAAGGATTTTCTGACTTGTGACGATGTGGTTATCGAAGGTGAGATCACTGCCAACCTGTGTCCCTAAGTCCCTTATCAACCTTTCGGTGTTTAGTGTACTGCCAATTATGTGGTAATTCATGGGTACATGGTTTTTCCCAAAGGGGATAACTGTACACACTTATACGGATGCCCTTAACATTAACCTGCCCAAGCAACAAGGACTTCTGAAGCTGAAACGCACTAGGGGCTCAAATATCCTAGACCTGGTCATTACCAACATGGGAGATCGATGCTCCACACCTGTGGTCATCTTCTCGTTGGTCAGGTCTGACCATAAGCTAATCACTCTTGACGTCCACATCCCACCCCCACCCCCCTGTATGGAAACCTCCATAAAAAAACTTCTCCAAAGCTAAATTCATGCTACTCAAGTCAGAAGTGACAAACTTCACGACACCCATGCAGACGGGAACTGAAAGTTCGACTGCTGAATCCTACACTAAGGCACTGTAAGACTGGAGGAATGATATTTCTAAGCAGTTTAATTACAATGCAAAGGTAAAGTAATTCATGAATAGCAAAAAAAAAAAAAAAAAAGGCAGTGCATAGTTTGGTGGAGGGGAAGGTAGAGGGGATTTTGTGGATATTAACAGCAGCATACAAGGAAAGGGATGCGAGACTGTGGTTGTCTGTGTCAAGAGTGTAGTTCAGTAAGGATTGTGGGAGAGAGCAAAAACTAATGCTACAACACTGGTATTCTTCAGAAGAGAGGTCAGAAGTAGAAAACACAAAGTGACTCTCTATGTAAGACAGACTCATAAGGCTTTGAGCAGGATAGATGCAGTAGAATACAGACAAGGTCAAAAATGTTGGTAACAGCCAGTTCCAGAAACCACATAAATAAGGGCTCAACAGTACCATTTGGAGTTGAGGTTAAGAATGACCAAGTCGTTTAAGGAATCATCTTAACCCCAAGTTGGCATCCTATGAAAAATGTATAAGGACAGATTGACAAAGTTTGAATTTACATGGTGGACAGGTCGGAGGTATCCAAAGAGTCATTCCACAGAAAGAGTGGTGAATGGGGCAGAACTCTTGTGAAGTCGGTAAAGTCATAAACCATAAAATACAAAATTTAATGGAAAGAATGCATGCTAGTTGTTAAGAGGGATGAGAGAGAAGAAGAAGAAAAGAAAACGCAGTTAAGTAAAATCTGCCGAGGGGCAGACAAGGTGAGGCATGTAGCCATTATTTCCTTTTGGTGTATATTTCTGAGAACCCCTTCCTCTATTCAGCTTTCTTTTGTACCTTGTCTGGAGAGCTGATTTTATAATCTGGCTACCCATTCTGCAGTAGCAAAGTGGCTCTAAGCATGTTCTGTTTTTCATTTTTGTACAGAATTACAGGTATGTCGAAAAGTGATATGTAGTAATGAAACACTGAATTATTATTATTTTTTAGGAAATTTGTTCATGACTGCTACAGTTTTTACTTCTTGGAATTCACGGTTTCCTCCTTTGTTACTGATTTACCAAGTTATGACAGATTTATTCAAGTAAATTAGTACTTGAGATACTTGAGTAGCCTGTATCACTCAAAAGTAGTTGGATCAAGATACCAAAACAAAGCATTAAGAAACCATGTTTAATCTAGTCTGTACTAATCTTACACACATATTTCTGCCTTGTCCACCCTCGCATCTCTGCCTGAAACTTGAACTCTCTCTTTTTTTTTTTTTTTTTTTTTGTGCCTTTACTATCTGAAAATCACATTTTGCAAATATTTTGTTCATATTTGGTAATTAAGAGTGGAAATAAAATTAAACTTGCTTGCACTTCATCTGCAGATGTTGTACAACTGGCCATTATCCCATATTTGCTTGGTGTCTGTTTGGTATAAATGCCTTGGGTAATACTGACAAATTGTAATTGTTTCAAAGATATATTTTTATCAACTAATCTAAATATGTTCTTTAAGTATCAGGAGAAGGTATTGCTTTATAGAAAACATGCAGAATTATAGAAGTATACTCCAGTAGTCCTGTGTTGAAAACTGCTTTATTTTTTTCAGCCAAGTTCAGAAGTCACAGCGGTATATTTGCTGCTTCCAGACCATTGCTGCCTGTGGACAGGCCCTTATTGCATACTGCAAGTTTGGGATTTGAGTATTTACGTAAAGCAAGTACATACTTCTGCTGTAGTGCAGCAGTTTAAAGATATTTGCCCCATCTAACCACCAGAACGATTTCTAACCTACTCGCTTTTAAAAGCTCTCTAAAAGAATGCTTACAAAATCATGGACCTGCTCCTTTGTGACTTAGGCTGAAGGGGATGAAAGTCTTATAGTGAGTACATTCAGCCAGGACTGGCAAATATCTGAACCAGAGACAGCCCTTAGCGGGGGGACATCCTGCTCAAGAAAAAGCAGAAACTAAACATATTACCCCAGTTGTTAGAGATCCCCAACGTGAATGGAAGTTTTTTTCTCGGGGTCTGTTCAATACTTTGATGGCCTTGAAGCCTCCTGAAGGGGTGCCAGTCCCTGCTCTTCCATGGTCTTCCTCTCCTATTAAGAGGCCTAGGGACCTGGATTCCTTGGATGAGGATTTGGATTTTGGGAAGGAATTCCTTGCTTACTCCTCTTAGCGTCCTTCTCCTGTAGGCTGTGGTTCAGAGGAACAGGATTCTTTGAGCCCAAACTCTTCCTTGGAAGAATTATGGTTTAGGAATACTATTGCTCATACGATGGAATACTTTAAATGGGATTGCTCCCAAGTTTGTGTCATTCCAGAAGTATTGTGAGCATTTGCAAATGGAATCTCCTAAGCAATCTGTTCTTCCTGTTTTGGCAGCCCTTTTGGACACTTTTTTGCTGTGTCTGTAGCTGCTGATTCTGAGCCTTCCACTCCTAAGAAATCTGATAGGTTCTACAAGGTGCCTGAGGGTTTCAAAATTTTGTATAAGTGCCCTTCTCCTGATTCTTAAGTGGTTTCAGTTTCCACTGATAGGCCTTCTAAGCTGTTACAATCTACTAAGCTCATTCCTACAGATAAGGACAATCGAACTGTGGAAAGATTGAATGAAAAAGTACATACTGCTGCCACTTTCTCTCTTAAGGCTTTTAATTGTCAAACCTACATGACCAGAAATATTTTGGCTCTTTTTTCCTCTGGTAGCTAAGGTTGTCTC
Source organism: Protopterus annectens (assembly GCF_019279795.1). Lineage (NCBI taxonomy): Eukaryota > Metazoa > Chordata > Ceratodontiformes > Protopteridae > Protopterus > Protopterus annectens. The sequence goes on from NC_056739.1 coordinate 856,012,499, forward strand.
TGACCTTCCTGATTCATGGGAAGGCTTCAGCCTTTTCCCTGCTTGGTTCCACTTCCCCGTTGCCCTTCATGCCATTAAATGTGGCTGTGATGCAGCTGATGCCTCTTCCAGGGCTGCTGCTTTTGGTTTGTGATGAGGCATTTTTTGGCTACACCTTCAGGCCTTACCTGATGATATGAGTTTTTGGATGCTCCTCTGGATAACAAAAATCTTTTTGTGACGGCTGATGCTAACCAGTTAAAATCTCTCCAGGATAAGGGTAAGGGTTTCCATGAACTCAAACTTATTTTTGTCTCTCTCCCCAAATTCCAGAGGAATTATCTTTCTAAGATGTTTGTCCATGGGAAGACTCTCCCACTTCCCCTGATGTAGGAAAGGGACTAGACATATACCCTCTGCTCAAACTCCCTCATCTCAGAAGCCTTCTTTTCAGGACAAGCCTGTCTCCATTTGACATGTGGCTTTGTCATCCCCTCAGCGAGGTACTCTTGTTTCTCCGCCTTTCTTTGTCTCTTCCAAATTAGCATCAGATCATCTCAGACTCTTTTGAGTACTGCCTATCGTTCATCGTGGGTATTTTATGGTTTGCAATCCCCCCCTCCCTTTTCAGGCATTCCACAACCTCCTCAAGAACAGCCTCCTCATTTTCCAAAGGTTTTGCAGTCCCTTTTGGATCCAGGCACCATTCAGCCCTTTTCCACCTCCCCAAGTATAAATAAGGTTTTACTCAAAATGTTTTTGGTTTCTCGGAAGGAGTTACGTGGAGATCAAATCTATATATTTCTTTGCTCAACACCTTTCTCAAGGTCCCTTCTTTCAGATGCTCTCTCTTCAAACCTTGTTTCCTCTTCTCCTCCAGGCCTTTTTGGCTTCGTTTGACCTCAAGGATGCATGCCTTCACATCCCCATTCACCCTCTGTTCAGGAAATTTTTGATCTGATGTTGTCAATCTTGATCTATTTTTGACGATTGGATTACAGTTCCGACCCTCAGAACTGATCTGGCCATTGCATAGCTAGCGCCAGCCAAAAAAATTTCACAAGCTGCAAGTCTACCCATAATTCCCCTCTCGATTACCTCACATCTCGTTTGCCATTCTTGCGAATTAGATGCGTCAGCAAGTCATCTACCGTAGCTAAGTATTTTCTAAATTTCTTATAGCTATTTCTAACTAAATTACTGTTTATTTTTCTAACTGTTGCATCATAGTTCCTATTGTCGAGTGTTTGCTCTACTCTGAGTCTGTGTTTTTCTTAATTACCATGGTAATTTCCTTCCCCCTACCATCGCTGGTAGTTCTCTTCTATTTCTTACCCTTGTGGTAACTTTTCTACCACTGTTGGTAGACTTTCCTTCTCAGTTTCTTTGGTGTGTGTGTGTGTTTCATAGTTTTTGTAGTTATGGCAGAAAAGCCAGTCTTCAACCACAGGATTCAAAAAATGTATTGAGTTAGGCAGAAAAATGCCAAACTCAGATAGTCATGATAAATGCATTTATTGGTTGGGTGTGCCTCACTTGAGTGTGTATTGTACTATTTGCCAGGGTTTTATTAATAGAACCCTGGTTGAGAGAAAGAATGAGTTAATCCTCAAAGTGCTCCTTAAGGCCCCTTTCGAGGAAGCCTTGTCTAAGGCTGAGCAGTCAACGCCAGCCTCTGGCTGTGAGTCCTCTTGATCAGTGCCATCATCCCCTTTGGTGCAGACTGTTAAGAAGCACAAGTATGCCTCTGAAGGTTCCTCCTCGGAACCAAAATCCAAGGCTCCAGAACTGTCAGAACGGTCAAAGTCTCCAGCACTAAAGAGTTCTTTGCTTCCTTCTACTCTGGTTATGTCTGTGGTTCAGAGCCTTAGTTCTGCATCTCCGACCATCTGTATGGCTCTGACTTCTATGCTGGCTGTTTCACCCTTGGGTGCAGCACATGGTACTGAAGCAAACCATCATTTTGGAACCCAGGTGTACTTACTCACCTTCATTGGATTCCTTCCATGGACAGTTTCTCTGTCTGCTCCTACTGAGACTGGAGTCTCCTTCAGCCCTTTCAATGCACTCCACCAAAAGTCTTTCGGAACTGGATGTTAGGTTGGTGGACCAGATCTTGGCAGCGTGGGGTCTTTCCTTTGTTGTTCAGACCAGTTTCCCTCCCGGAGCAGCTGTCCACCCCCACACCCCCTCGAGTACACTCAGTTACACTCCTCCTCTAACTTTAGCACAGATTTTAGAGCATTTGACTCCGACCACCCAAGTTCCTATGACTTCAGCGCCGACTGTACCTTTGCCCTGTGTTCCAGGTCTGGCTCTGCCCCCCCCCCCCCCAGTGCCATCGGCACCATCTGGTCCCCAGGACCATATCTTCATTGTTGAACATGGAGGGTTCATGTCAGTACTGAGCATTTCTATGGAGTCAGTATCCCTTATGGCTACAATGGTAGTTGACCCTTCCTTGATTCCGATCTGCCAGGTGGGGCTCTCAGGGTGGGGTGTGACCCTGGTTCCGAGTTTGTCAGTCTCTGTTCCGGGCTCCCATCCATCTTCAGGGGGTCCTGCCTTTCAGGCTATGGAAAGGGATGCCACTGCTTCTTATCTAGCTCCTGGATTATTGAGTCCCCCATTGAGGCCCCAGGCTTTTCAGTTCAGGCACCAACCTTTACCCCCAGACAGCATGCATCACAATGGCAAGACTTACCTTCTAAGGGTACCTCCTCTTCCAAGTCCTCCTCAGATGTTCCCACTGAGGAGCCTCATTGGAAGAAATCATGCAAGACGAAGCACATAGATTCTCTGGAAGACTCCATCACAGAGGACATGGATTTTAACAAAGGGGAGGGTCCCCCGCAATCACCCCAGGAAGATTTCTACTTCGGAGACATTCTGGAGGTCCTGAAGCAGTGGGGTGGTTGGAAGCCCAAAGACCCATTCTCAGAGGAATCTGTGTACTTGCAAGCCTTTGGTGCATACCCATTTACCTCCTGGATGACCCCGCCCGCTGATGATTTAATTAAGCTAATTGCTCAGCGGGCTTGGAAGGCTCCTGATGATGTTGAACCAGTCCCCCAGAGACCTGATAAGATACTTACTGCTCCAGAGGACCTACCCCACTGGGCTAAGGGCTTGATAGTAGATGCTGTGGTGGTAGTGGCAGCCACTAAAAAAGAACATGCCGAGGAAAGTTCTACTGTCCACCCCCCGAACAGAGAGTCCTTGGCAATGGACAGAATTGGGAAGCTGGTCTATGCATCATCAACCTTCTCCATCAGGTCCTTGAACTTCTTGGTACATTTTACTAGACTCTAAAGGGATCTGATCAAGGAGCAGTCCAATACCCTGGTGGGAGCTGTGGCTAAGGGGATTCTGTAAAAGGTAGCATCCCCCCTAGCTACTCTGGAGTCGATATTGAACTTGCCCATGAGGCTCATTGCACATGTAGCCGACAGGGTGTCCAGGTTAGCAGCTTCAGGCATTGCAATACGGAGACACGATTGGACGCGCCTGTGTGAGTTTACGGAACCATTCAGATCTTCCTTTGACAGTGCCCCCTTTGATGGGGTCCTCCTTGTTTGGTCCCAAAATTAAGGAAACTCTGTCCAGGTGTGAGAAGGATGGAAAGACTTTGTCTACTGTGGGCGTACGTTTTTCCACTTCTCACTGGTCCTATTCCAGGAATCAAAGGAGTGGTAAAATGTGGTTCAAGAAATTCCAGAAGCCTTTCCAAGATACATGTGGCTCAGACTCCCCTCGGGATGGAGGGGGATTACAGTGGAAGATGCTGTCCCAGATGCAGGAGTGGTCTGCAGAATCAAGGTTCCAGAGGCTCGTTCTCCAGTCAACCTTATCAGCGCTCCTGAAGGGAGGCTGGATTGCTTACCTCTGGAGACAGTCAGAGGAAGATTTTCCTTGTACCCAAATGCTTGGCATGAACCACCGATGCCTGCGTGCCAATGATAATTACCAGAGGTTGTCCTTAATTCCATTCACCCTTTATCTGAGAACCCCTGCAAGACTCCCTGATGTTCCACTCAGTCAGAGAGTTCAAGCAGTAATAGAAGTACAAAAGTTGCTAGAAAAAAGTCATCCAAGAAGTCCCACCAGACCAGTTAGGATCCAGTATTTACTCAAGATTATTTTTAGTGCCAAAGAAAACAAGGGACTGGAGACCAATTTTGGATCTCAGTATTCTAAACAAGTTTGTCCAACAAGCAAAATTCCAGATGGTCACTGTTCAGTCTATTCTCTCTTAGAGAAAGATGATTGGATGTGCCCTATCGACTTTCAAGACTTGTATTACCACATAAATGTGGACAAACACTCCAGAAAGTTTCTCCGCTTCCTAATAGGAGCCAGACATTTTCCAGTTCATGTCTCACCACAATCCATAGGGTGTTCATCAAATGTATGACAGGTGTCACAGCTCGCTTGATGCTGTACGTATTCTGAGTGTTTCCTTACCTAGATGACTGGCTCCTCTCTGCTTTCTCCAGGCACCTACTGCAACACACTACAGACTTCATACTGGACCTGTTCTGCCAATTAGGCATAATGGAAAAACAGTACAAAATCCCAGTTAACTCCCACCCAAGAGGTGGAATTCATCAGAGCTTATCTCATCTCTTCTTGCAGTGCATTGCTTATTCTTCACAGGTTGCAGAAGATAGAGATTCAAGTTCATCCTCTACTGTGCTCAAAAACCTGCTCAACTGATTCTACAAGTCCTGGGCTCTATTACAGCTGCTGCCACATTAATCCCACTAGTAAGATTTCACATGAGACTTTTCCATTGGCTGTTTCACATGAGACTTTTCCAGTGGCTATTAGCAAACCAATGGTAACTTCTAACTTATGTCATGGACCACTTAATTTTCATTTCTAGATGATGCAAGAACGATCTGACCTGGAGGATGCATTCGAAGGAAATTCTTAGAGGTCATCCCTTTTTCTTCCCCCAGCCCATGGCAATAGTGACCACGGATACTTCCCAGATGGGATGGGGGGCATTATCTAGGGAAGACAGCCCAAGGCACTTGGTCCCCTTCCAAGGCCAACCTGCATATGGTTCTATATTACATTCTCGAAAGCCGACAATGTAGAATCTGACATTGTCGACACGAGAATAGCGAAAGTGCAGAACATCGAATGGGTAAACAGAAATCTCCGTATGGGGAGATTTCCATTTACTTCTATGTAGTGCGGTCTCAGAGTTGGTATATTTAAGTAGCGGGGGTGTGGGGGGGGGGTGCAGGGGGGCTTGTTCCCCTGCCTACACCCTTTAGTTTTTTTTGTTTGTTTGAATTTTATTTTTTACGAACATTCAATGTTTTCATAGTTCGATCATTAAGGGTTGACCTTTAGTGATTTGAACTATGAAACATTTGATGTTCTAATATAGACCCCCTGCATATCAGTGTACTGGAGCGTAGGGCAGTGCTTTTGGCGTTGGAAGTGTTTCATTCCACCTTATCTGTAGGGATGATAGCTATTCAGTCAGACAATATGTCATTAGTCTGGTACATCAACAAACAGGGGGGAAACCAAGTCCTACCTACTGTGTCGAGAAGCCCTTTGAGTGTGGCAATGGGCTATATCTTCCAACCACTTTCTGATAGCAATGCACATCATGGGGACTTCAGTGTAATTGCAGACAAATTGAGAAACCACATCCTCCTGCCTGACAAGTGGTCTCTGAACTCCGGAGTAGCGAAGGAGATCTTTCTTCGTTCGGGCCAACCTTGCTGTGACCTGTTCACCTCACGCCTGAACAGCAAGTGCAGAAGCTACTTTGCCTTAATTCCTCCTCAGGGGAAGTCTCCCAGAGATGATCTTCTGCATGATTGGCCCTCGGTTGTACTCTACGCCTTCCCCCCCCCTTTCCTCTGATCCTGTTATTTCTCAAGAAAGCATTTTGGTTGAGAAGCAAAGTGATCCTCATTGCTCCATATTGGCCTCAACAGATATGGTTTCCCTTCCTTTGACCTCACCTGCTTTGGCATCCCTGGATTCTAGACCTAATTCTGGATCTCCTGTCCCATCACCAGGGACTAGTACATCTCAGTCTGCAGACTCTCAAGCTGACAGCTTGGTTTCTCAATTTCCATTAGTCGCCAGGCATAATGTGTGATGTATTTTGTTGGCATCTCATAAACAATCCACCAGAATTCTCTACCTAAGCAAATGGAAGAGATTTTCTGTTTAGGCCTCTGACAATGTATTAGACCATTTTCAGTGCTAGTAGAGAAAACTTTGGAATTTCTAGCTGCCATTTTTAATAAAGGAGCCTCTGCTTCTACGTCTAAGTAATTTTAGCAGCAATTTAGATTTTTCATATCAGATTTAGGGAACAACATTTGATTTCCCACAGACTTGCAAGGTTTTTCTGAAGGGTATTATATGCTTAAAGCCCCCTTTTAAAGATCCTCTTCCACCTTGGGATCGGACTCTAGTACTGCAGTGACTTGCGGCACCACCATTTGAGCTAGCAGTTTCCTGTGAATTAAAGTTCCTTTCCTGGAAGAAGTTACTTCTTGTAGCTGTCACTTCTGTGAGACGAGTCTCCAGATTACAAGCTGTATGTTCTAAAGCCCCTTACTTAATTTTCCATAAGGACACAGTGTCACTCAGGACAAATCCAACCTTTCTGCCTCAGGTGATCTCAGATGTTAATATCAATCAATCGGTAGACTTACCTGTATTCTTCCCAAAATATTCTAACAAAGAGTACTGCCTTCATCTTCTGGACATGCATAGGCAGTTGCAGTTCTGATCAGTTGTTTATATCCTTCGCCAGTGCAACTATAGGAAGACCAGTGTCCAAGGTAACTTTTTCCAGGTCGTTGAGAGAATGCATATATTTCATATACAAAAATTTGAATATAACACTCCCAAAACCAGTCAAGGCACAGTCTATCAGATGAGTGGTGACTTCTGGTGTCTTTCACTCCAAAGCTTCCATGTCAGAAATTTGTGGTGCTGCAACTTGGGTTAAGCCTCATACCTTTATTACGCATTACAAATTGAATATGGTCTCCAGGGGGGAAGAGTATCCTTTGGTTCTGTGGTGCTCAGGAGTATCCTCCCATAAGGCTTCCCAGGATACAAGGTAGCCGTGGGGACTCTCCCATCAGTCAAGAATAGATGAAGATTGACAACATCGGATAAAGAAGTTATGTTTTACCATAATGTTCCATCTGTGTAGTCAGTCTTCATCTATTCTTGCGTCCCTCCCACCTTCCTCCTCCTTCAGGTTTCTAGTGGAGCGATACCCTGTCCTGGGTTCTTATTGTTTCGGGCACCTTTACAAGGCTTCTGACTTTTGTTATACTATTCTTCTGTCTTTTGCAAACTCAATTGGAATTATGTGTAGCCTTGCAGCTCGAGAGATTTTTTTGGCTAGCACGAGCTATGCACTGGCCATATCAGTTCCTGAGGGTTGGAACTGTAACCCAACAGTCAAGAATATATGAAGATTGACAACATAGATGGAATGTTATGGTAAGACGTAACATCCTTTTTCTGTATTTCTTCCTCTCATTTTCAGTTCTCAGCTTTGTCCTTTGGCCTTTCTACTTCCAGAAGGGTAAACTCAGAGAAAACGAACAAACTGCAACAAAATGAAGGAAAAAAAAGACCACACCGGATACTCAAAACAGTTCCAAGAAGGGTATTCAGGAAATGCCTTGCTCCTGTTCGTCTGGATGACCTGCTCATTCAGGCTCCTCCATCCAGCAGTCAGTTACAGGATCTCCACTTTACAGTCTTCTATTACAAAGTATGGGCTTCATCATAAATCTCAAGGAAATCGTTCTAATACCCTCCCAGTGTGGTATTTCTCAAGTAGAGCTTTTTGCCTACCCTCTGAACAGAGAACTCCTCTATTCTGACCAGAGTACTAAGTGCTCTGGTTCTGAAAGTAAATAGTGTCTTTTCCTTAGAAGGAAATGTTTTCTGTATGCCTTTCTTCCCCTTTTTCTGCTGTCGAGAGTTCTGTGCACAGGGTCTAGCAGGACACTCCCAAAATCTTGTTGGTGATTCCCTTTTGGCCCTGAGAACACTGGTTTTCCCTTCTTTTTCATTTGGTCAGGGGAATCACCACAAGTTGCCTTATAAAGGTGGACCTTCTGACACAAGACAAAGGATCTGTTACCCTTCTCACCTGTCCGCTTTTCAAATGACATTGTGGATGATAGGGTTTTGATCGCTTTTAGGCACCTCTTTTCTGAGGACATGCTTTGGGTTCTGCAGGAGGCCAGGAAACTCACTACCAGAAAGTCATATACGTCTAAATGGAAAATATTTTCTGTTTGGTGCCTCTCTTGCCATTATGATCCCTTCTCAGTAGGGGTTCCCCTGGTTCTATCTTATTTGTGTAATCTGGTGCATTCTGGCTTGATATATTCTTCAGTTAAAGCTCACCTGTCTGCTGTCTCTGCTTGTCTGCCCTTGAACCCTCTTTTGACCTCTTGGTTGGAGGTCAAGCAGTTGCTGAAAGGCGTCCTTCGTATACCATTCCTCCTTCCTGGGATCTCAACTTTTTTCCTGAAAAATTGACCTAGTCTCTCATTGAGGTCTATATCACCTTATTGAAGTTTCACAACTTCGAATGCTTTATGAACCCATATGTTCGAAGTTGTATAACTTCGAAAATTAAAAAAAAAAAATAACGTACCTGGTGGTTGTAAGCAGGGGGAAAGCCCCCTAGCACCCCCACATCCCCAGCACCTTAAGTATACCAACTCCGAGATGTCACTTTAGTGCAGTAGTGCAGAAAGGGAATTTTGCCTTTACTACACTGTAGTACGATCTCGGAGTTGGTATATTTAAAGAGCAGAGGGTTTGGGGGGGGTCAGGGGGGCTTGCCCCCATGCCTACAACCGTCGGGTACATTATTTATTATTTATTTATTTTAGTTTTTGAAATTATACAACTTCGAACATATGGGTTCGACCATATAGCGTTCGAAGTTGTAAAACTTCGACAATGTGATATAGAACCCTCTCTTTGAACCTACTGGTTCAGCTTCCTTGCAACTTTGTTCTTGGAAGATTGTTTGCTGTCGGCTTTACTTCAGCCCTGAGAGTGTCTGAGCTTCAGGCTTTTATGGCCATTCCTCCATTTTTAGTTTTTCAGAGATGGGGTGTTTCTTCTTACTAATCCTTCTTTAGGCCCAAGGTGGTAATGAGTTGTCCCTTAATCAAGCTGTTCATCTTCCTTCTTTTTTCCTTCTTCTCAGTCTGCCAGTGAAAAGATTCTCCACACCTTGGACCTACATAGATGACTTGGATATTATTAGGATAAAACAAAGGTCATTCAAAAATCTGAGCAACTATTTTTGTTTTCATCCCAGCACTTTGGGTTCAGCTTTTTCCAAGAAAGCCATCTCCTCCTGGATCTCTAACGTCATTTCCTTTTGTTATTCCTCTTCTGGTGCTTTTTTCAAGTGTTTGGACACCATTTCCATCCTTGAAGCTGCTACTTGGTCCTTTGTTCTTACTTTTACTAAGCATCACAAATTGGATGTTTATCAGGGCCAGGGCAGGTTTTGCCAGGGCTGTTTTGCCTGGATTTGTAGAGTGCTCTTCTGTGCCTTCCTCTTCCCTGTACACTTCTTAGCTCTTGCACTCTCCCATCAGTGAAGAATATGGCAACAGTGATATGGAAGGACATAGTACAGTTATGTAAAATATTACCATAGGAGTAGATGTCCTTCTCTTCACTGTTGCAGTATTTGGTCCCCCCCCCCTGTTTATGGCTCTTGCCCCTGTCGTTTGTTACACTGCAGGCTTTGAGACTCTTATTTATTTATTTATTTATTTATTTATTTATTTATTTATTTTACATTTGTTTACCGGGAAAGTCCGACTGGGCTTGGATCCCATTTTCAGCGGAGGCACAGGGAGAAAAGCTCCACAAAAATTAGTACAGCAAATACAGTAAATACAATACACATTAATAAAGTACAGTACAGAGTCAAAAAGTTAACAAGGTACAGTTTCAAGGCCAAGATAGGAGCAAAAAGTAAATATACTACAAGGCACACAGTGTGTTACAATAAACAATACAGTTGAAAGGGCATTTTGTTCAGTCATTAGGTTAAATCAGTGGCTAGCACAGTAAACCTACATTGATTAAGAGTATAGAAAGGAGTTGTTGCTAGCTTTCACAGAAGGTTAAAGTATGATATGATGTAATTAAGTGAAGCTACCCAGGGTCAGAACAATTACATAACTGACAAATATGCAAATGGGAGCGGAGGAGTTTTTTTAAATGATTTTTGTTTTCAGTGGTCCTAATCTCTATGGGGATGATATTCCATGCTTTTGCAACAGAAATGGAAAATAAGGAGTCCCCAGAGCTATTGCTGCATTTGCCTATGTCAGCCAGTGATTTATTAGTGGATCTTAATGGGTATTTGTTAGAGTAGATATTAAGTAGACCTTGAAGAGCAGGAACTCTATTGAGATAATATAGAATTTGGTAGGCTATTGTAAGCTGGTTATATGTGAGCAGGTTGGGTAAGCCTAGCCAGGATAGTTGCTTGATTTCTATGAAGTGATGTGTCTTGACGGGTGAGTCAGTAGCAAACCTAGCTAATTTATTGTTGCAGGTGTTTCGTTTGTTAAAGTCTGTTTTGTTTAGATTGATGAGCATAGGGGAGGCATAGAGGAGTGTGGATATTAGGTAGTTTCTTGTGATGATGACTTTACTGTCATTGGTGAGGTACTTTTTGCATCTATATAGGGTTCCAAGTTTTTTATGGACTTTCTTTATTGTCTGTGCAATTTGCATATCGAATTTCATGTTGTGATCTATGATAACCCCTTGAAGTTTGGTGTGTTGGACAGGTGTGATAGGGATGTTATTAACTGACAATATTGTGAATGGTGGTATGGGGTCTAAGGCTGTAGTGGGGTAGAATATCATTAGCTGCATTTTACTAGAGTTAAGTATCAGTTGAGAGTTGGCTAACCAGGTTTCAACAGCAGAAAAGAACTCTTGCGTCAATTCCTAGAGTTGAAGGAGTGATGGGGCGGAGCAGATTAGACTGGAATACTGGACCAGAGTGGCATGCCGGGTAGTTTTTGTGGAATTGGTTGGTGAATATATTGAAAAAAAGAGGTTCAAGAATGGATCCTTGGGGACCCCTAGAGTGACAGGTAGGAGGGGGAGATGAGTTTTGCCATCTTACTGCTTGTTGGCAGTTGGTGAGATGGTCTTGAAACCACGGTAGTGCGGAGTGGCTGAGATTAAGATTGGAGAGAACAGAAAGGAGTTTGGGATGAGAGACAGTATCAAAGGCCTTTCAGAGATCTAAGAATACAGTGGATACTAGGTTACCATTGTTTTGATGTTGGTTTACTGTGTTGGTAAAGCTAATAATGGTTGTGGTAATGCTTTGATTGGGGCGGAATCCGTGTTGGGTGTTGGTTAGCAGTTTATTAGTAAGGAAATAGTGCATTATTTGGGTATGTATACATTTTTTGAGAATTTTAGATAAGGGGTATAATGGCAGTTGGACGGTAATTAGATAGTTCCACAGAGTTACCTCCTTTGTGGAGTGGTATTATATGTGAAGTTTTCTACAGAGAAAGAATGTGTTGTTCTGGTAAAGAGTGATTAATGAGCATGGAGACTGGTTAGGAGATGGCTTTGGCTGCCATCTTTAGATATTCTGCAGGTAATTTGTCGGCAGCCAGGGTTGTGGGGGTAAGCCTATTTTAGGTACTTGCATGTTGTGCTAGTTCAATTCATTTCTCTTGTTTCCTTTCCCTTCTGAACTTTTTTCTTCTGGATGTACATGTTCTGCTATATCCTTGGGGGTATTTTGTTCCTCCTGGGGCAATTAAGTTCCGAGTGTTTGTATCCATACGTCACCTGTATGCGCTATGCGGGAAGCATACATGTGAAGTGCAGCACCTATGAAATCCAAAGCCTTTTCTTATACTGGCCGGATGTTGGGCTGTTCTTGGCAGGATATCTCTTCAGTGAAGAATACTGCAACAGTGAAGAGAAAGGACATCTACCGCAACATTACGATTTTATTCAACTGTACTTTCTGCTTCACTGCTTAACTTCCATGCAAGCTTTTCTGTAATGTAGATTGACAAGCCTTCACATATTGTATTGCCTCCATTCATTGCTCTCAACTGTACAGATTTTTGCCTCATGTTTTTTGGCCTGTTCCTCATAAAGTTTGTGGTTTGCTGGCAAATCACTATGGATTGAAGTCACTAAATAATGACATACATTTGAGTTTCAGACTTGCTGTCCTTCAGGAAATGCATGCTAACACAAGTCCTGTTAACCTAGCAACTTTCTAAGTTTATAAGAACAGTGTTTAAAATCTGTCCCCATTTTTAGGCCTTTGTCCTCCCATTATTTTAGGCTTTGTCCAGATTTCTTGCACTAAGAGTTTGAGTGGTATGCCTCCATTTGTAATATTCTTTACAGTCTGTGAATTCAGCAGGTGAATTTTTGTTATGCCATGTTTCACTGACACAATTTATATCATAAATACCAGTTCTTAATGTTTGAGCAACTTATTTTATTGTTTAAACTCCTTTCATTGAGCAGCATGCAAATGACATTCATTATTTTAGACTTTGTAATCTGTTTTTGTCGGCAAGTTGCTTCAACTAAAATCCATTAATGTCCATGGTTAAATGTTGGCTATAGTCCTGTTACACCTTCATTTTAGATGATAGCCATTCATTGCACTTTTTTCACTAGTTTTCTGTTTCTTGTAAAAGTACAACTTGCATACCATTACTGAACAATTGCTTTTTCAGTATGTTAGCCAAACCTAATGCCATTATCTTTGTTAAACATAGAAAAACAGAGGGGGCAATATTAATGAAATTGCAATCAAATCCCCCCCCCCCCCATTAAAATTTATTATGCTATGAACAGTGGATTTCCAGTGATCTAAAGATGTTGAGCCTGCATAATTGTTTGCACATACAACAATCACACAGGCATAATTGTTCATCATTAAACACACTTTTTTAAAGCAGTATATACGTATTCAGGTTTGCATCCTAGTAGACTATGCAAGGTTGCTAGTTTATGGTTGACTCTTGGTATAATCTTAATTCCATGCACCTAAGAGTCAGCAGTGAGTAGTTCACTCTTTTGTGACCTTGTTGGTAGCCCCCAAGTATAGGCTGTAGGCAATGCATCACAAGACTATGAATCATCTGAAGTCCCTTCAAATGTTACTATGATATCTGTGTCAAACCTATATGAATTCCAATTTTATTTTATCGTGAAAATTTAGTTCATCTTCTTCCTTACTGTCTTCTGAATGTCTGTTTTATTCCTCCTGAACCACCTAAACTGCAGGCGGAACTTTTATGTTTATACATAGCTTTTGCTGCCTGCCCAAAGGGCTGGATATTCCCTGCAGATCTTATTGCAAAATTTAGAGCAGTATTAGAAAAAGGGGCAATGTGTTTTAGAAAATTCTATCTTAAACCAGTTCAGGATCGTTGGAGAGGTAGGGATATAACCCACCACTCATTGGGTATGTGGAACCAAAATTTGTCTTGCATGAGGTGCCAGCCCATCCTTAGATATGTGCATGTGTACACACACACACACACACACACACACACACACACACACACACACACACTTATTCATGCCTAGCATCCACACCAATTGACAACACAGAGGACTGGCATTTCACCTGCTGTGTGCATCACTGCCAGTGTGTAGAAACTGGAGTATCTGGCAGAAATCCACACAGACACAGGAAAAGGTGAAGACTGCACTTGGTGCCAAAGCTGAGAAATAAACTGAAGATCCAAGCACTGAGAGGCAACAGTGCAAACTACTGAGCTACTGTGGTGTCCCTGAATTAATCTTATGATTATAACCTCTGTATCTGCTATATTTACGTTGATTAAAATAAAAATCTGTGATGTGTTATTGGTTATCATTCAGTTAACTGAGGTTCGGCTGCTTACAGTGCATTTACTCGCAACTGAATGCTTGTCTGTTTATAAGAGTGAGACTCAAGTACACAGACTGTCTGTAAAGACATTCTTCAAGTCTGTGTGACATCAGTGGCAATAATTTGTTTATATTCATTTTCTTTAACCTTTGTAGATCAGGTTACTCAAAGTAAACTAGATAACCTTTTTTTTCCCCAGAAGAAACCTGAGGTAGTATATAAAGTAGTAGGGGAAATTTGGCCAGGAAACTGGGGAACTTCATCTTCTGTCTTTCAGGATCTAGGTTATAGTACAGAGTGGTTTGATTATTGGTTAGGGTGCCTTCTCTGAATGCTGTGTCCAGAGACCTGTTGTAGGTGGACTGGACACTAAACTGCCAGTAGGTGTGAGTATGTGTGCATTTGTGTGTTATGGAAGAAAAACTGCAGCAGGACCTGCCACCTGATAGTGTGACCATTGGTTCTAGATTCTGGTCACTCTTGATGGAGCACATGATCCCATATGAAAAATGGGGGTGATGAATTTTGAGGCAGAGCTTTCCCATTGGGGACCCCCCCCCACACACACACACACACAAAAGAGCATAAAAAATGACTGCCAATTGTAAATATATTGTGACTTGAGCAATATGTACCAAATTGGTGAAACTCCAGCTATTGGTGATTTAGTAAATTAGATTCCAATTTACATCTAGGACTTCAAAACCCAAAACATAAAGCCACAGCACAGTGGGGTGCATTTGGAGAGCTGGAAATAAACATTTCTGATGTTTACGTGTTTGAGTTGACTGTATTTATTTTTTGCAGTATTTTTATCTGAGTAAATGCACAGATCTGAAGACCCTTTTCAGCCTAACTTGATACAAAGGACTGTTGTCTGTAAAGGTCTCATCACCCAGTTTGAGAAAGAAGCAGACATTACATTGGTAAGAATGCATATATGAAAATTGGCCATGTTCATTGTGCCATGGCAGGATACCCTTATGATAGTGTTTTCCTGCTACATAGACTTAACAGTGGCATCTGTTATTTGAAAATAATTATTAAACTGAAAGAGACAGATGTGCTGTTCCCCTTTGGGCTGAATAATTGGAGATATTTGAATGTTCTTACATGATAAATGCTGAGCGTTTTTATTTTTTAATGTTTGCATTAAATTCCATTCCTTTTCCTGCTTTTTATAGCACTGAATAGGTAAACATCTAATCTTTGCTTTTAATTTCAGGTCAAAGACATCCTTGCTACTCGTATCCTAGACCTAAGTATTATTATGGACTGTAATGAATATGCCAGTTTAAGCAGCTTTATTTCCAGGTATGGCTTTTTTATATTCTAAACATGCTAAATGCATTTTAATTTGTTTGTACTTTTAATGGTGTATGGTGTTTTTAAGTCAGTATTCAGCATGTTCTCCCACTTCATACTGCAATTCCTGTTTGTATTACACTTTCCCTTAATTCTTCTGAACTGGCTAAGATGTCTCTAAGTGTTAAATCCTTGTCATACAAGTTGTATTTATTGTTAACCAATGTTTTCATATCATGCCTGTGTGGGTATAATTGTTTAAATTGCAGATGTTTTGTATTTTTGAAGACTGTAAAATTATTGCTAAAATGTTTTTGTAATAATTTGGAGCTTTTCTGCCTCTGCCAAAAATGGGAGCCTTCCTAGTCAGACTTTCCAGGTAATCAAATGTCAGTAATTCTGTAAGTGAAACATTGCTTTTAATGAAGGTGAGTGTGAGTTGTTTCTTCTTTCGTTTGTAAATTCATACTATTGTTAGGTTGTTTTCTGGTAGTGATTATAAAGCTTTTGGTTTATGCATCTGCTTTATGGATCTGCTTTGTGTTTGTGTGGCCTATGACTTGTCTGATAAGCAACACTGATCTGTATATTTCCACTATGATAGTGTAAAACACTGCCTATAACTTTGAAAGTGTTCCCTATTCTGATTTCTTGCACTTGCTAACACAACTTTTGCTTATATTCTGTCACTTGCAATATATTTTCCTTCTGGAGGAATTGTTTAAAATCTGCATCTTGTTTTTAGAATGCTTTTTTATTAGCTTGAGTATGCACAGCTGAATCTTCATTCTGTAATGTGTGGCTTTGCACAAAATGAAAGAATACATCAGAAAGATTTTTTCAGAGTATACTGTAAGTAGGAAATGTTCTGAATGCTATGATGAAATATGGGTCTGTGTCTAAGATCTTAATAGTTTTATTGCTTAGTGCACTCAAAGCTATCATTGATATTGTCAAGGCATGCCACTAAACTTGTTAGTGTGATTAATGGTGTACTAGTTAAACTTCAAGTCTGGGGTAATTATTTGTTAGCACGTTTGACTGCTGTGTGAAAGCAGTGCAATTGATTTTTGTATCAAGAACAACATGTTATATATTGCTTCTTAACAGTCATTAACTACAAAGCCTAAAAGTATTACAGCTGAACTTGGGTAACATCACTCAAATCCACAGCCGAAAAGGCACATATTTATTTATTTATTTATTTATTGACATTTGTTAACCAGGTTTGTCCAACTGGGCTTGTGGCCCATTTTCAGTAGAGACCCGAGGAAAAAAGCTCCAGTAATACATTTTAAAACAAATACAATTTTAAACAGTATTGATATAATAGTTATAGCAAAATGATTCACATATGTTGGGTTACATGCATAAAGTTAAAGTTGCATTAAAAAGAAGCTAAGTAACAATTTTACATTGATATAGTTAAGTAGGTCAACAATAAACATTTTTTGTTTGTATAAAATTGTACAAATGCATAGTAGACACATTGGAGAGAGAGGTGTAATAAGGTACTAAGTATGGTCCTTTTGAGGGTACATAAAGGGAAGGAAGACTAGGTAGGGTCATGGCAAGGGCAGGTTCTGGAATTGAGAAAATAAGCTTTTAGTTCATTTTTAAAGTGTGAGGTGTGGGAGATTGAACGTAAGTCAAGGGGAAGTTTGTTCCAAGCATGGCCAAGGGAGTGGTTGTAGAGTAGTTTGCCTACTGACCTTTTTGGGTGGTAAATATCAAGTAATTGTTGGTTAGAAGTACGGAGGGTCCGGGATGGGATGTAGATGGAGACTAAGGAAGATAGAGATGGACAGAAGGAGGGTTTATAAAGAATAGAGTGTAGCATATGAAATTGATAAGATAGCAGAAACTGGGGAAGTTCAAGCCATTGAAGAGAGTTTAAAGAAATGCAGTGGTGTGAGTTGTATGGGGAGTTAGTAATGAATCTGGCTATTTTACGGTAAGTCTGTTGCAGTTTGTTTAGAGTGGAGGCCTGGATATTGGTAAGAACTGGGGCGGTGTATAAGATGGAGGGGAGGAGGAGTGCCTGGCCCAAGGTAAGTCTAGATTCAGGGGTTAGGAATTTTTTTGTTCCGATATAGCAGACCTAGTTTCTGTTTTTTTTTTTTTTTTTTAATATACATTGGAGTATGTGTAGGTTGAACTTGAGTTCGTCATCAATAATGACCCCTAGGAGTTTTGTGTGGGTGTCAGGTTGGATGTTTGTATTGTTAGAAGATGTAATAAAAAATGAGGTTTTGTGATGAGAAAGAGAATGGGGAAGGAAAATTAGGAGTTTGGTCTTTGGGATTTAGGATCAATAAGTTGTGAGAGAGCCATTGTTCAGTGGATAGTAGGGCCTGTTGGGTCAGGGAGTGTAGTTCAGGAATGTTATTTGAGATGGATATAAGTGTGGAGTCGTCGGCATACTGAATAAGGGAGGATTATTTGCAGGAGATGTAAACATCATTGGTGAAGATGTTAAGCAAAAGGGGGTCCCAAGATGGAGCCTTGGGGAACACCAGTGGAGATGGGAAGGAAAGGTGAGGAGGATGAGAGTCATTTGACAGATTGTTCCCTGCCAGATAGGTAACTATTAAACCAGGCAAGTGTGGAGGGGGATAGGTGGAGATTTGCAAGTTTGGATATTCGTAGAGGATGAGAGACCGTATCGAAGGCTTTGGAGAGATCTAGGAAGAGACCGGAAATGAGTTTATTGTTGTCTAGGGCCTCTGCAATGATATGAGTGAAGGAGAGGAGGGCAGTGGTGGTGCTGTGGTGAGGACGAAATCCATGTTGGGTAGGGGTAAGTAAGTGGTGTGTGAGGAGGTGATTGAGAAGCTGTGAGTTAATACCTTTTTCTAATATCTTGGAGAGGGGGGACAGAATGGCAATGGGTTGGTAGTTTTGAGAGGTCAGTGGAGTTTCCACCTTTATGAAGAGGGATAGTGAAGAAAGATTTCCAAAGGGTGGGGACAGTTGATTCCAGAATAGATTATTTAATTAGTATAGATGCAGGATAGGCAATTGAGTCAGCAATAAGTTTGAGGAATGTAGGAGATAGATGGTCAGTGGAAGGAGAGCAAGGTTTTAGCTTGAGTAGTAGAGATTTGATGTAAGTAATGGGAACTGGCTCAAAAGAAAACAAAGTTGTGTTAGTGGGACTTGGACATATACATGTTTATATAAAGTTTTGCTGGTTATCTTCCTTCCTGGTGCCTTTTCGGCTGAGGATTACAAGCTTTGGTATTTGAGCACCTTTTCTGGGAGAATTTGGTTATTTGTAACATCACTCTCAGTTATTTCTTTGATGCTAAAGACAGCAGTTGTGAAAGCAATGTAACTGATTTTTAAGCAACAGCAAATTGCTTTGTGTTGCTTCATTATCATTACTTTCAGGCTTTGGAGTTGGTGCTCAGGCTCATCCCCTTATTTATGCATAATCACTGTGGATAGCTATCTCAGATCTCATTTGCTACCACAAGCGTAGGACAGATCTGTGGGTGCTCTGACATTTTTTTTGTCAGAGATAAATGAATTTGATTATTAGCCACTCTTCCTTTTTTGTACTACTAATTCTTCTTTAATATAATGCCCTTCCTATTCCTGGTCTTTTCCTTCCCTTTTTTTCTCTGTCTCTTGCCCTTTGCGTGCGATGCCTGTTAAAAGAGAGAGAGAGAGTTCATCATTTATGCTTTCCACAGTCTGGGGTTCACCATAAACCTCCAGAAATCAGTTCTGATGCCTTCTCAGGATCATGGTTTCCTCGGGTACAGACTTCAGACTGTTCCCATGCTGGCATCTCTCCTTGCTGCCAATGATCTGCCTCTGGCAACCATTTTCCAATTTCCTATTAATCTGTCCTTTCTCACGGCCAAGGAATTTCTCATGGTTCTGGGATTTAAGGTCACCAGTATTCCTATACTCCCTCTTGCCAGGATCTATTTGAAGAAATTTCAGTGGTACCTCAAATTGGTGTGGCTCCCAGCCTCGCAAAGTCTTCACAGACAAAACCACAGTGTTGTGTTGTGGTGTGTCAAAAAGTAAGGGGTCACAAGCTTCTATCTCCTTTACAGAGTAAAGTTTTTCAGGTCTGAGATCTAGGTATGCAGCATCAAATGACTCTTCAGGTGGTTTACATTCCCTCAGAGCAAAATCTTGTCACACCCTTTGAGCAGGGCCAGAACATAGGCTCATGAATAGATGCTTCACAGAGATATGTTCATGGACATAGATCATTAGTAGGGTATTCCTCGGGTAGATAATTTTGCCTCATCTCTGAACAGACAACTTCCTCTATTCTGCTGCAGAGTCCCAGGTCCTCTGACTTGAAAAATGGATGCCTTGGCTTTCCCTTGGAAGGGAATGTTTATGTATGGTCCCCCTGCCATGAGTTCTACACAAGATCTTGCTGGTGACTCCCTTTCAACCAATACAGTATTGGTTCACTTTTCTCTCTCACTTGGACAGGGGCAGTCACCACAACTTACCTCATTTGGTGGATATTCTTACATATATATATATATATATATATATATATATATATATGTGTATATGTATATGTGTATATATATATATATATATATATATATATGTGTGTATATATATATGTGTGTGTGTGTATATATATATATATATATATATATATATATATATATATATATATATGTGTGTATATATATATATATATATATATATATATAAGGAATCCTTTATCCATCCTCAGCTGTCCACTCTTCAAATGCTCTGGGTTCTGTAGGAGGCCAGGAAACTCACAACCAGAAAATCATATATGTCCAGGTGGAAAAGATCTTCTGTCTGGTGCCTCCCTTGCAATCAGGATCCCCTGTCTGTGGAGGTTCTTCAGATTCTTTCATATTTGTGTGATCTGCTACATGCTGGGTTGGCATATTCTCCAGTTAAAGCTCCTCTGTCTGCAATTTCTACTTGTCTGCCCTTGAATCCGCCTCACTCCTCTTGGTTTGAAATCAAGCAACTTCTTAAAATTGTCCTTCATATCAATCCTCCCGGGAATGCTGTTCTAACTATTTGGGATCTCAATTTGTGCTTGAAAAATTGACCCAGGCTCCTTTTGAGCCTTCTCTGTAAGGTTAGTTCAACATTGTACTTGGAGCACTGTTCCTCTTTTGGCTCTTACTTCAGCCAAAAGAGTGTCTGAACTTCAGACTCTGTTATTCCTCTGTTTTTAGTTTTTCACAGAAACAAGGGTGTCTCTTCGAACTAATCTTTCTTTTATGCCCAAGGCGGTCAATGAGTTGTCCCTTAATTAGTCTATTCATCTTCCTTCCTTTTTACACAACTATACTAACTGTGTTGTCTTCCTCAACTACATTTTCTCCTTCTATTAGTTTATGGTGTGTGTGTGTGTGTGTGTGTGTGTGTGTGTGTGTATATATATATATATATATATATATATATATATATATATATATATATATGTATATATATATATATATATATATATATATATATATATATATATATATATATATATATTAAAATGTGTGTGTATCCTGGATTGCTCTGGCTGACCTAGCCTTGGCTCCTTGAGTTTGTTTACCAACATTATATGTATCTATGTATAATATATGTATCTATATAGATCTCTCTCTCTCTCTCTCTATATATATATATATATATATATATATATATATATATATATGTTCTTTAATCAAAATTACGATTCATCGAACCATACGTCCGTGAACTGACTTTCACGAAAGTGCATTTTGTCGAAAATGCACTTTCGCAGAAAAATTTAAAGAAAACTATTAAAAAAAACAAAAAAAAAACAGTAAACACTAATGTGCAGGGGGGGCAAGCCCCCCTGCACCCCCACTTTAATATTCTCACTCCAAGATCGCACTACAGTGGGAAAAAAGGAATATTCCCTTATCCCCACTGTACCATGATATCAACAGGAGTTTCCTTAGTTGTACATCAACATTATACGTTGATGTGCAGCTAACGGTACACACAAATTGCATGTTTTTTTTTTTTTTAGCGAAAGTGCATTTTTGACAAAATGCACTTTCGCTAAGGTGGGTTCGATAAAGTGCGGTTCAATCAACTGTAATTTCGACAATACAAATAGGACCCATATATATATATATATATATATATATATATATATACATATATATATATATATATATATATATATATATATATATATACATATTATTTTTATGTATATATATATATATATATATATATATATATATATATTTCAGCTGGTTTCCTTATTAATTGTATTTTCTTCTTTCGGCAAACTCAATCTGAAGTAGCTTGTTGTATACACAGGATTATGGGTAAGAGGAGGAGCCTGAACAATAGATTCAAATCTTGGAAGTGGCCAAAGTCAGGTCCAAAGACTCTTATGTTGAGGAAGGATGGAAATGGACATTCAGGTCTATCACTATACTAGTACATAACTTTTGTTTTCAGTTGTTTATAAGTACTTATGACAGCATTTGTGAATGCAGTGTGACATGTGAAAGCAGTATAAGTTTTTTAAACATCAAGCATGAATTAGTGTCTGATGTTTTTTTCAGATTTGTTTCATAATACTGTATGTTGTTTCCTCATGATGATGAAATGTAAAACAAGAATGTATCAGCACAGCTCAGCTAAAACCAGTTTCATTTGTTTACTTGTTGTTTTGACAGTACACAGGATGGCAATGCAGTTAAAATATCATGAGTGAAGCTATGTTGCTTCTCCGTGATCTTTTTTCCTTTGAACTATGGAAAAGCGGTTTCATTTATTTGCCAGCATTACTGACAGTGTGTGTGAAAGTACAGTATTTTTATGTCAAGATCAAAATATTTTAATATATTGGCCAGGAATATGCAACAGCTAGAATGTCCACAGAGTTCCCACCCAAAAATAATACAGGGCATAAACATATCCTAAGCAGATTGCCTCAAAGCCCTGTCTTTGTACTCTGTTTTCAATAGATTGTTGAGGGGTGGTCTATGCCTAATAATACTAGGCATCCTTGGAGCCCACACCTGCAGATCCAAAAAACAAATAGCATGAAAATTAGCTGATCTAGGACATACTGGAGGGACAGATGTGTGTCTCTGAGGCAACGCTTCTCTGAAACAGGATTGCCATGTATGTGAAACAGAGTTCTTCCTTAACCCAGTTCAAGCATAACTTAAACCAGTGAGTTGGGAATCGGAAATATACTCCTAGTCTGACACTTTTGTCCCTAATGGACAGTGGCAGCATGTAAATGCATGACTACCAAAGCCCTGTCCTGCATTTACTCCTTAGAGTAATCTTAAAATTCCTGAACTTGTCAGATACATTTGGATAACATAACTAGGCTTAAAAAGACCCGTGGGGTTGTTCGCCTAGTAATTACCTTTGAATCTGTGATATTGACAGTTGCATGCTATAACTTATGGTGCTTTAAATGTTTGTGGCTTAGGTTCTGATGCTAGGAGTGGTTCTGGCCCATCCGGTGGATCTTTTACTGAAGGTGCTACTTGCGTCTGTTCTCTGGTGTGGCATGACTAATGGTGTTTAGTGGCATATAGGAATGGAGATAGTGAAATTGCCAAGGTTAAGTTTTCTATCGATGATGAATTTTTTCCTGTTTGTTTTCTTCTTAGTTTTTTTTTTATTGCCCACTGCAGGACATTCACGTCAATCAGTAATTGCTCCCACACCATAAAGTGCAGTTTTTTCATTGATCAAAGACTTTACTTCAACTTCCTTGGCTGATGTTACACTATTAGTGTTGTACAGTTCAAGTATGTTCAGTGTATTTCTGTTGAATACATAGTGTGATTGTCTCCTTACTTCTCACTTGCAACTTTAAACTTACACATCCCATTTACATCGTGATTTTGTATAAGCAAAGTTTTTGCTGCATGTTTCTTGCTGTAATTCACTTTCTCCTTTACTCCTTCTGTTCTGTGATTGTGGAGACCCCTCTGTATCATTGTTTATTTATGCTAATTTGTTCTACCATCAAAAACATTGTTTGCAGTCAGGGGTCCTGTTAACCATCATATTGCATAAGTGAAGGCCATTTTTATTTGTGTCCTAGTCACTTTATGTTCATAGGTTCATAGATTAGTACTGAGCAAATGCCCTTGTGGGTCATTTTAAACCTGGCCAGTTACCCCATGTGAGAATCAAACCCCGCACCTTGTGTCTGTAAGGTAAACACCTTAACCATTATACCAGCTGTCCAGCCTTATGGCAACCTCTCACCCATAAATCTTCTGTCTTCTACCCCTATGATGTTACTGCTTTTGTGGGCCATTTTAAGCCTTGCCAATTACCCCATGTTAGAATCAAACCTTGCATCTTGTGTCCATAAGGTAAACTATTATGACAGTCATTATCACTGCTGCAGTGTGCCTAAACATGCTTTGAATAGTGTGTGTGATTGTGCAGATACTGTGTCTAGGGTCACTGCTACTGCTTCTGTTTTGAGATGATGTAACTGAAAAGTTTTCATTTAAGATTTTAGATTCTAGTGCTGAAAAAACAGGTTTTGTTTGGCCCTGCTATTACTCAGGTTCTGAAACAGTTTGATGACAAAGGGAAATTAAAGGAATTACTAAAAAATTTCAAGCCTCGCATTACAAGTCTTACAGTCTATCTGCTTTTCTCCTTGTAAAAATATAAAATAATCATTCCTTGCCATGTGCTGGCAAATGAGGAACAAAAAAGATGGCAGGAGGGGAACAAGAAAAAAAAAACAGGGACTTGCCTACATCTCTCAGACAGTGTCTCAACATTTACTTTCGGCAACAGATTGTCATTCTCTTGGCCCTAATACTAGTTCAGGAGGGTTACAGATGGCACCGGATGCACATATCTCCCTTGAGGGGAATTCCTCCCTGCCCGCTGAAACAAACACATTTTCTCGTATGGTTCTTCAGCACATGCTTTTATCCT
The DNA here is from genome assembly GCF_019279795.1 of Protopterus annectens. Lineage (NCBI taxonomy): Eukaryota > Metazoa > Chordata > Ceratodontiformes > Protopteridae > Protopterus > Protopterus annectens. The sequence goes on from NC_056739.1 coordinate 856,036,680, forward strand.
TGGAATCATACTACCAGTGACCAATGAGAGGAAGTCTTGACTTCAAAGAATGAGCTTTCTTGCACACCAGTTGTAGATCTTTTCTTTCTCAACCAGTTTGTAACAGTACCAGAATTAAAAATCTTGACCCATCAGAGTCTGTTGCCAGTTATTCCTCTTCTGAGTTTTATGGTTATGTTAGGTCTAAAAGATGTGTGACATTTTTCCTTGTTTAGAGGATTCTACTCCTCTTTGCAGAGTCTTTGGCCAGATGTCAGGAGCCCTTTATATGGGATTCCCCACTCCTTAGCAGTATGGGTTTTCAGATAAATGTTCAAAAGTCCTTAACTCAAACAGGATTGTGCCTTTTAGATGCAGCTCTTCAAAGGCGTTTCTAATAAAGGCAAATGTGTATCTAGAAACCTTCCTCGTCTTCTCCAATCAGTCGGAGACTTCAGCCAGAGGGTATCTTAAAACTGTAGCATATATGGCTTCTGTGATACTCATGATTCCTCTTGCCAGGTTATACATGAAAAAAAAAAGATCACCGTTTTGAAAAAAAATAAATGGACCCAACATCCTCATCCCCTGAAATTTTCATTTTGCATTTTTGAGCTCTATCAAGAAAGAACTGCATTGGTGGAGTTAATAAGATGCCACAGTTTTCACTTGGGACGCAGTTTTGGTGGGCATAGAGTTTTAAGGCCTGTGGAACATTAAGACAGATCAAAGTACATAAATGTAAAAGAGATGTTAACTGTGATCCATGCTGTAGAATCTCTTCATGACCTGTAGTCCCTAGAACCATTACAAGTGATTACAGACAATGGCACAGTGATGTGGTACATAAATGCAGGGGAGGCACCAAGTCTTACCCCTTGTGCAGACTGACTGCGATGGCTTCAGAGTTAGCTCTACAGCGTTGTATAAGCCTCCAAATATCTTGAATTCTGTCAGCACAAAATGTAGTGGCAGGCAATCTGACTAGGACCAGAACAGATCACCTTGAATGGAAATCCGATGAGGGAGTCTTCTAGGAATGGATCCAGTGATAGGAAACACCTCACATAGGTCTGTTTGCCTCTTGTCAAAACAGACTACTAAATAAGTTCTGCACCAGGACTGCTTGCAGCAGATCTGGAGAACAGGCACATTTTCATTCCTGTGGGTGGGAATGTTCCTGTATGCATTTCTTCCTTTTCCACTTATATCCAGTGTCATTCTGAAGATTCAGAAGGAGACTCCAGAAATTACTGTAGCGACTCCCTTCTGGCCCAGACAGTGTTGGTTCTCCCTTCTTATAAAATCAACTAGAGGGAATTGCTACAAACTTCCTCAGACTGGCTCTACTTACACAAGGCAGGAGGTGATTTTATACTCACCAATCTCGAACAACTTCAGCTGACTGCCTAGATGACTCCGTTCTAATACCTTTTAAGGACCATTTTCATAAGGGTGTGCAGCAGATTCTAAAGGGAGGCAAGAAATCCTGCTACTAGGAAATCTTATTTTAACCAGTCGAGAAGATTTTCTAGTTGGTGCTTTACCTGTAACTAGGGCCATATTGGGGATTATTACTGCAGCTCTCTATTGAAATGATGAGTGCTGACATACAGGGGGGAAAAAAAGATTGAAAGTGTCTAACAGCAAGTCTTGAACATTGCTCTTCTTTAAACTTCTTATTTTGCAGAGGACAAATCCCCCCCCCCCCCTCACCCCTTGAATTTATAATCTGATGTCAATTTTCATTCATCCCTCAACAGTTGGATTCAGATCCAACCCTTGAATCCGACTCTGCCATTAGTTTTGCTCGTGGTCTCTAAAAAGCTCTCAAGCTGCTCCCTTACCCATAATGCATACCAACCCCCAACATAACCCAAATCTTGTTTGCCGCTTTCACGTTTGGGTGTGGTCGCTTTGAGCTCTCAAGTGTTCGAGTATAGTGGGAAGATAAGTTGACTATTTTCTTTATTTCCAGTAAAATTTTAGAGTTCTTCATTTTCCTATCGCGAATCCCTCCCATTTACACATTTTTTAGTTGTAGTACCATAGTTGGTAAGCTTTTTCCCCTTTTCCCTCTTTACACACTCTTAGTGTGATTTCAGTTACCATTCCTGGTATTTCTGTATTTTTGCTCTTTGTTTTTCCCCTATTAAGTAAAAAAAAAAAGTCTTCCTTTATTATTAAAATATCTCAGAAGGGTCCATCTGGCTTTAAAAAGTGCCAGAAAAGTGGGCACAAGTTGCCTCTTTCTTATGCACATGCTTTGTGTGTTTACTGTTTGGGGACAGACCATTTACAGGTGAATTGCTGCACATGCAAGGCCTTCAACCCACAAGCAGTCATGGACAGAAAAAATAAGTTAATTTTGAAAGGACTGTTACCTACTTCCTTTTTAGAGGCTATTTCTGGGGCTCAGCTCCCCAAACCTAAGCTTAAGGACCCTTCAGCTAAGCCTTCAGGTTTCTCGATTCTCTCATCAGATCCTACCATGGAACCATCACGGAAAAAACACAATAAGTCTGATCTGAAGACTGCTCCAGCTCAGCCGGCGTCTGAGTCGAAAACTGTTTCCTAGGATCCTAGCTCTTCTGTCAAAGGAGCATTCTACCTTTGACCAGGACCTGGTATTCCCCTTCCATTGACCTGGTACATTTTAGAGCACCTTCCCCATATCTTGAGTACCGCCGGCACTCTAGGTCCCCATCAGTAACTTCTCATTCTTCCAAAAGTCTAACTGAGGCTGATGTAGACAGAATGAGGAGGACATTGCACTCGGCACAGATACAGATGGGAGTTCTCCTGGCCCCTACCCCTTCACCCCAGGAAGTCCTTGTTAGTAGTACTCCACCAGTCTCTGGTCCTTCTCCGAACTTACCTATATTTTCAGAGCCCATGCATCTGAGTCTCCTGTGACCATCTGGATCGGATACAAAAATGATGATGTCTTTGGTGCCGAGGCTGTCTCTGAGTGCACTGGCTCCATCAGTTTTGGAGCCAGAGACTCTTGGAGCCAAATCTTCCCTGTTGGATCCAAGCTGTTAGAGTCGACTCCAAAGTTGCCAGAGCCATCTCTTCCCCTTGGAACCTCAGCATTGGACAGCTCTGCTGTGACCTCCATCTTGGGTAGACAGCCTTTGGGGCAGGGGGAACTGATGGAGTGGAAGCCTGTTTCTTGGCTCCACTGGCTTCCTTCTCCCCAGAGTATTCTGCCTTTGAGGTGGTGGAGAGAGTGTTCTCTGTTTCTGCAGGATCAACTATTCCTACCCCCCTCTGATCTCCCCTCTGGATCCTATGTGCCTTTGCGCCTAAAGCCTCCTCATTCTATGCTACAGGGACAGCCAGCCCAAAGTCTCCAGTTACCTGGCACGGTATTACTATCTCTTCCGATACTTCTCCTGAGCACCCAACCAAAGTCGTCCCTAGGAAGAGTAAGTGCAAGAGGGGTCACTTGGATTCCCTTCAGGAGTCTGTCACCAAAGATGCTGATTTTGATGTAGGGGAAGTGTCCCCAAGATCACCATCTGAAGATGTCTTATTTGGAGACATCCTTTTCTGGGGCAACTACTGCTGAGACTCTGATTTCTGTAGCCTCACAGCTGGTAACCCTACAGTCCATTTCTAATTCGTCCATGAGGCTCATCTGTCATGCAGCTGAAGATTACCTCAAGGGCAGAGAGCTCAAGCATTTCCATTAAGTCCTCTTTCATCAGTGCATCTTTTGATGGCAGTTCATTGTTTGGCTGTAAGCTAAATGATACACTCTCCAGGTGTGAGCAAAATGGGAAGACCCCCTCTGTAGTGGGCATACATTTTTCAACCCCATCAAAGAATCTTCTCTAGGAATCAATGAGGTGACGAAAGACGTGGTTCAGAAAGTCCCGGGATCCTTTCCAAGATCCACATGGAAATAGTTCCCTCAGGGGCGGAGGGGAGAACTGATATGGAAGATCCTTTTCAAGTGGCAGGGGAGGGGCTGTACAACCAAGGGTCTAGCGATTCTTTCTCTGACCGACCCTATCAGTGCTCCTGAAAGGATGTCCAATTTTTCCCCCACTGGAGGCAATCCGGGTCAGTTATCCCTGCACCAGAGAGCCTAGCTAGACATCACAAAAGATACGTGGGTGCAGAGGATTATTTCCAGAGGTGTTGTATAATTACCTTTTCCCTTCCATCTCTATCTGTATGCAAATTTCCCAATGTTCCACTCAGACAGAGGAAAGCAGCAGCACTAGAAATACAAAAGCTGCTAGAAAAGAGAGTCATCCAAGAGGTCTCCCTAAACCAGATAGAATCCGGAACTTACTAACGATTCTTTTTAGTGTCAAAGAAAACAGGGGACTGGAGACCAATTGTGGATCTCAGCAATTTGAACAAATCAGTTCAATACACAAAGTTTCAGATGGTCATGGTTCAATCCATTCTGCCCTTTTTGTGCATTGATGACTGGATGTGTCTGATAGACCTTCAGGATGCATACTGTCAGATAAAAATGAATGGACAATCCTGAAAGTTGGGAGCCAGCTATTACCAGTTCAGAGCATGGCCCTTTGGCGTCACTACAGCCCTCTTGGTGTTCACCAAATGTATGGCAGTGGTAGCAGCTCACTTCCGACTGCAGGGATTCAGAGTGTTTCCATACTTGGATGATTGGCTCATTACTGCCCAGACCAGGCTCCTACTAATAAGAGCATGAGATCAGGTACTGCAGATTTGCACCCATGTGGGGATAACCATAAATTACAGAAAATCTCATTTAGAACCGTCTCAGATATTGGAGTTCAGAGGAGCGATTTTTAATGCAGTATCAATTACAGCTTCGCTTTCTCTCAAAAGTACAGACTATCAGATTCCATGTCAGAAAGATAATTCACAATTTCAGCCTGATTGAACCTACAAGCCTTGGCATCAGTGTTAGCGACTATAGTTCTAGTTCCCCCAGCAAGATTTCACATGACAGTTCTTCAGTGGATGTTAGCGATAACTATGGTCTATTCCTTATCAGCACGTCTACCCAGATAAGAATTACCCAAGCATGCAGAAGGTACCTTTGATGGTGGATTTGATCAGACCGGGTACTTTAAGGCCATCCCTTCATTTTCTGTCAGCCTAAGGCCATAGTGACCATGGATGCTTCCCATATTGGGTGGGTGGGGCACTTTCTGGGGAAAACAGTCCAAGGCCCGTGGTTTCCTGAAGAGGCCATCACATATATCAATGTCCTGGAAATGAGGGTGGTGCTCTTACCATTGCAGGCCTTCCAAGAGTCTCTCCCTTTTAGGAGAATGGAGTTTCAGACAGACAATATGTCAGTGGTCTGGTGCATCTACAAACAAGGAGGAACCAGGTCTTACCCCTTGTGTCAAGAAACTGTAAGAATGTGGCAATGGGCAATCTCATCCAGCCGATTTCTGATAGCAATGCACATTCCGGGGAAATCCACTGTAATAGCAGATGAATTGAGCAGGTCCATTCTACTACCTCATGAGTGGTCTCTCAACTTGGAAGTGGCAGAAATGATTTTTTACCGATTGGGTCAGCCTTGCTGCAGCCTGTTTGTATCTGCTCTAAACAACAAGTGCAGCAGCTTCTTTGCCCAAATCCTCCCACCGGGAGGATCACAGAGAGACTCTCTACTACACAATTGGCCTCCCGCTGTCCTCTGTGCATATCTCCCAACTCCCTTGATCCCCAAGTTTCTGCAGAAAGCTTTCCAGTTGAAGAGCAAAGTCATCCTCATTGCATCTTATTGGCCTCAACAGATTTGGTTCCCCTTTCTTTGGCCTCATCTAATTTACTCATCTTTGATTCTGGATCCGATTCCAGACTGCCTGTCTCACCCAACAGGCATGACTCACCCGGGATATCTCAAACCTAAAGCTAAAAGTTTGATTGCTCCACTTCCTTTAATAGCCAGACAACCTATGCTCTTGTCCCCTGTCCATCATTTACTTTTATCTTCAAATCAACCTTCTACAAGAAAACTTTACAGAAGTAAATGGAAGAGGTTTGTTTTTTGTACTTTTCAGAAACATATTGACCCATTTTCAGCCCCAGTACAAAGTGTCCTTGAGCTTTTGTCAACAATTTTCACTGAAGGAGCTAGCTCCTCAACCATTAGTGTTTAATTAACAGCCATCTCTGCTTTTCACATTGGATTTGAAAACTCCAACCTGGCTTCATCTAAACTTTGTAAGGCCTTCTTGAGAGGTGCCCTATTTTTAAGACCTACTTTTAAAGATCTAACTCCTCCATGGGACTTGAATTTGGTACTGCAGGCCTTGATTCATTCCCCCATTGAACCAACAACAAAATGTGATCTAAAGTTTGACAGGGAAGACTATCTTTCTGGTGGCCATCACCTCTGCTACCAGGATTTCAGAACTTCAAGCACTGTCTTTTAAACCTCCCTACAAGATTTTTCACAGGGATAGAGTAACATTATGAACCAATCATTCTTTCCTTCCTAAGGTGGTGTCAGAATCTAACATTAAGCAGTCCATTAATCTGCCAGTTTTCTTTCCTGAATTTGCAAACAAAGGTGACTACGTATTGCATTTATTGGATGTTCACAGACAGTTACGTTTTTACTTAAAACAAAAGAAATTAGAAAGATGGATCAATTTGTCTTCTTTGCAGATTCTAAATTGGGTAAATCAGTTGCAAAGGTAACTTTAGCCAGATGGCTGACTGATTGTATATCATTTGTCTAGAGCAATTTGGGTATGTCCTTACCAAAACCTTTAAAGAACCCATTCAGCTAGCTCCATGCCTGCTACTTCAATGTTTCTAGCTAGGGCTTCCATGGGTGACTTATGGTTGGCTGCAACTTGAGCCAGTTCTCATATCTTTTTTACTTATTACAAACTGGATCTGGTCTTGAGGGAAGAGGATTTTAGGTAGCTGGGGACTCTGTCCCAACTGTTGAGGAATGAATGAAAATTGACAACAACAGGTAAAGAAATTATGTCCATCTGTGTTGTCCATTTTCATTCTTCCTAATCTCCCCTCCCACCAACTCCTAACCTTTTTAACAATTGATTTCATTATTCACCCAAACTGTGCACTTGCTATCTTGATACAGACTCTTAAAAAGTATAATGAATTTTGGAGGAATCCCATATTCTGCCAAGACTTGCCATAGTGATGGTCTATATATGCAGTTGAAGGCTTTTTTTAATTCCACAAGGTTGACAATGACTGGTTTCTTCCAAGCTGTTGCTTTTTGTATAATTTGTCTTGGTGCAAATATTCTGTCAGTTTAGGATCGACCTGCTCTCAGTCCAGCCTGTTCTTGTCTGAGTCTGTCATCAACTGTTCCTTTCAGTCTGTTCAGTAATACACTGGTGAAAATGTTGCCTAGGACTGACAACAATGTGTTTCTATGCCAATTTGTCCAGTCTCTAACATCTCCCATTTTTTGGTAGAGGGATGATGATGCCATTTTTTCACTCATTGGGTACATTTTCTTGAGTCCATATGTTGTTCAAGAGATGTGTGAAGTATTCCACTGAAGATGTAGCATACTTTAGCAGCTCTGATTGTATCTGGTCTGTTCCAGGAGCTTTTCCATTCCTTAGTATGGCTATGGTTTCCTTTACTTCAGTCTCGCTAATGCCTGCCAAATTCACATCCAGAATGATTGTTGACACTTGGCCGTCATAGCCAAAGTCATGCAGATCATGTGGTGTGGGACAGTTTAGCACAGATTCAAAATGTTCCTGCCATCTCTTTAATTGTTCCTCTTGGGTTTTCCATTTGCTAATCTAATAGATGGTCTCTGTTTATTCTTGTCCATAAGTTCTTTGGCAACACAATATAATTCCCTGTAATTTCCAGTCGCTGCTGCTGTTTCTGCCTCTGTTGCCAGTTTCTCAACCCATAACGTTTGTCATTCTTGCACATCTTTTTAACCAGCTTATCTTTCTGTTTATATTTTTCAATCAGAGTCTAATGACTGGCCAGTTTGGTATGACTGCTCTCATCTTTGCAGTCACATCGTGCATCATTGACTTTCCAAGTTTCAACTGTTATCCACACTTATTTTCTTTTGCCTCACTTATACCCAAGTGTTACTTATTCACTCTCTTTGATTGTCTTGAATTGTTCCCATTGCTGTTCATTGTCATCATCTGCACTCTGTAGAGGGCAGAGAATTGGTTTTGGACCTTGTTGTAGCTGGTTTGTACGTCAGGTGACATCAACATATTGGTGTTAAATTGAGGAGATACTGGCTTTTTCTTTCACTTCTTAAGTTTTGTTTTCATTGACGTGACCACAAGGTAGTGTTCAGATGCAATATCAGCTCCCCGTTGTACTCTGACATCTTGAAGCATATTCACCCATTGACGAGATATGCAAATGTTATCAATCTGAGTATCCGTCGGTGAATGCCATGTTGCCTTACTATTGTCTTTCTGTGTTAGAATATGCTGCCTCCAACTTAAAGATGATTGTCACTGCAGAACTGCAGTAATCTATAACCACTATCCATTCTCTTTCCTAAAGCAGCAGAGCCAATAACATGTTCAAATCCCTCTCTTTTGCTTCTGATTTGAGCATTGAAATGACCCATCATAAGTCTAAGTCTAAGGTCATCGCTGAGAATCGAGGTCATCACATCTTGTAGCTGTTCATAAAATTCTACCTTTTCAATATCTGTGGGTGGCTTCTGGTGGTCTATAGTAATGTTAGTTGGGTGAAACAGTTCTGTAAGCATAGTGAAATAATTCTGTCTCTGGCTCCCAACTGACTAAAGTTTTTGACGCCGCCTTTCTAAGCAGTATGCCATCTCCATTCTCATGCCCATCGCCACCTGAAAAGCGAACGGTGACATCTTCTGAAATGATGTTACCTGATCTAGTCCATCACATTTTGCTGATTCCAACAACCAGTAAATTGTAACACTTCATCTCATGTATGATTTGTGCCAATCTCCAGTGCTATAGGCTGTATGCACATTCCAAGTACTGTTTTGTGTAATGGATTTAGCAGTCAGGATTTCCCTTGTCGAGCACTTGGCTTTCTTTCAGCTTTCATCAGATCCCTTCATCAAGTTGCAAGTTCTCTGGTTCAAAGACATCGCAATTGGGCTTTATCCTGCCATGCTGACAGCTCAGCATGACATTTTAATAGAGACTTATTTTTTGATGGCATATTGGAAAGGGGTGGGCTCTAGAAGTATTACTTCTACAAAGCATTACAAACCGAATTCCTTTTCCAGGTCAAAGACTGTTTTGATAGGATCATTCCCCAGGAGTTCCTGGATCCACATCTTTCCTACTCCTGGATTAGATCAGCTTTGGTAAGAAACCCATATAGCCAAAGGCTACTGGAGCAGTAAGAATGCTGAGCATAGAACAGTTGTATAAGTTGTACTTACCATAACCGTAAATGTTCATTTTCCTCACTACTGCACCCACCCTCCGTTCCTCCTTTGTGTGTGTATATAGTTTTTTGGTTGGGATATAATCTTTTTGCTTCTATTATATTTTGTTTTCCAGATTAGAACTCTCTTTTTCTTATGAGCAATAAATTCCTGAAAAAATTCTTTAGTCATCACAAAGAATGCTGATTTCCCTCCACAAACGGGCTGTCCAGTTAACACTTAGATTGAAGGTGTGTAAGGGAGCTAGAGCTTTGTGATTCAGCCTGATTGCTGCATTTTGGACAGGACACAACCCACATAACTAAAAGCTACAGCAGCAGTGAGGAATTTGAACATCTACTATTATGGTAAGTGCAGCTCGCACAACTATTTCCTTCCTCCCTCAAAATGCTTAATATACAGTATTGTCAAGCATGTAGCACATGCTTGTATGCACATCATAGCCTGCTTGACATTTCTCAATGTCCTTTGTCTCATGTTTTGCTCACCTATATCAGTTCCTTCTCCCTTGACCCTCAGCAAGGGGCAGCAGACAGTACAGAGCTCCTCAGCTGTTCCTGCAGAGGTAAAAAGTTAAACTTCAGCCATGCTGTTTAACCCCACCACCACCACTTTGACCTTCTGTCCGGCATCCACTTGGATGACCATTGTCACTATTCATTTTATCCTCAACTAATGGGTTCAGATTTGATCCTTGGATCCGGCTCAGCCATTACTAAAGCTCGTGATAAGCAAGAAACGCTTGAGCTCGTCCCTTGCCCATAATGCACCCGCCCTAAGTCACTTCAGATTCCATTTGCCTCTTTCTGTGAAAGATGTGGTTGATTGCTGTCGAGCTTCGCTATATATATGTTTTCAAATTTACCTTTTAACTACTTAAGCTACCTATTTGATTGGATTGTTACAGTATTCTCTTTCTCTTAGTCCGTTACCATTAAGTATCATTGCCGTTTCTTTAGTGCTTTCTTCTATTTTCTCTAGCGTATGATTTTTGTACTTCTGTAGCTTACTATTGTTAGTAATTTTTCTACTGTTTAATTGTTTACTTTTCCTATATCTCTGTGTATTTCTTCGTATTACTGTCGTTGGTATTTTCCTTACTTCTACCAAACAAAAAAAAAGTTTTTCTTGTTTAAATTTTTTTCCTTTATTATGATGGCAGATAAAAGTACAGCTGGTTTGAAAACAATGTGTCGATTCTGGCACAAATTACCTATGCTCAACACACATACCCCGTGTTTATATTGCTTTGGACCATTACACTTACAAGAAGATTATTCCATCATGCGTTTAATTCTAGAGTCTTAGTTGAGCACAAAAAAACAAACTTATTCTAAAAGTTCTTTTACCTTCCACTTTTTAAGAGGCTATATCTGGGAACTAACCCCCCCCCCCAAACTAAGAATAAAGATGTTAAATCTTCATCACCGAGAACTTCAACCTCATCCTGATTGGTCTCTGAGATGGCTAAAAAAAGACAAAAACTGGATCTGACAAAATCTACAGGTTCCCCTCTGATCCAAAAAAGAAGACTGTTTCGGATCATACTTCCTCGAATCTAACATCAAAACTCTCGGATATGTTGGATTTGAGTTCTGCCATTCTGTCCAGGACTACTTATTCTACAGCAGTTGATCCTGTTTCCTCAATGGTCCCATCACTCTTTTTGGCTAGACACCACTCCAAGTCTCTCCCTATTGTCAACTCACTCATCCAGAAGTCTGATGGAAGAGGATGTCGAAAGAATGGTGAAGGAGATTCGGCACAGAGTCAGATGGGGGTCCTATCAGCTCCTACCCCTTTCGGTCAGGAGGTCTGTTCGATGACTTCACCGCATCAAGTTCCTACTCCAATCCCTATATTAGCTTCGGAGTCTCTGGATCCAGGTTTTTCGGATCTTTCTAGCTGTGATCCGAAGATACTGTCCGATTCGAATCTGAAGCTAACCTTATGTGCTCCTCTTCAGTCAGGTGCAGAGGGCTCTCTGATCCAAAGCTTCCCTGTCTGGTCCAAGTCATTGGCGTCGACTCTGAGGTTGTCTAAGCCATCTCTGTGTCTTGGAGCCTCGACACCGGAGAGCTCAGCTCTGGCTTACTCCTTGGGGAGATTGCCTTCGTAGTGGGGGAGAGCAGCTGCCCAGAAGCTTATCTTCTCAGCACCGGGGTATTCTCAGTCTTTACAGAGATCTGCCTTTGTGGTTGTGAAGAGGGTGTTCTCTGCTCCAGCAGAGCAAATGGATCCAGCCCCTCAAATTGCTCTTCTACCTTGATGTCTCTGCACCTGGAGCCTCGTCATTCCTTTCCACAGGGACAGACAGTCTGTGACCCCAGGCTTCCCAACAGGGAATTACAATATCTTCTGACACCTCCCCGGAGCATCCCACTGAGGAGGTCTCTAGGAAGAAAAAGTGTAAGAGGAAGCACTTGGACTCTCCACAAGAGTCTGTCACTGAGGATATGGACTTTGAAGGTGAAGGGTTCCTACTTTCACCTTCTGAAGACATCTTACTTGGAGACATCCTTGAGATCCCAAAACAGAGAGGTGATTGGACGCCCAGCAACTCTTCATCCGAGGAGTCTGTATTCCTGGAGGCTTTCAGTACTGCCCCATCTACCTCCTGGGTTGCTCTTCCTGCTGATGAGCTCATTGAACTGGTGACAGGGCAGGTATGGAAGGAACCTGACACTGTTGAACCCATACCCAGGAGATTGGCTAAGATTCTGGCACCACCTTCGGGGAAGATTTTGGGCCAAGGTGGTGCCTGTTGATGCCATGGTTATGGTGGCAGCCACCAAAAGAGAATTCTCTGAGCAGAGTTATACTGTTCATTCCCCTAACAGGGAGTCTAGGGAAACGGACAGGTTTGGGAAGCATGTCTATACTTCAGCAACTTTTGGCCTTAGGTCGCTGAATTATTTGGCACATTTTACTAGGTTACAAAGGGATATGATTGAAGAGCTTTCAAATACCCTTTTGTGACAACTCGGTTGGCTACCCTTCAGTCCATTTCTAACTCTTCCTTGAGGTTAATTTCATATGTGGCCGAAGGCGCCTTAAGGTCAGCGGGTTCAGGCATTTCCATTAGGGGGCATGCTTGGATGCACTTGTGTGGTTTTGTGGAGACCTTCAAGTCTTTCTTTGTCAGTGCTCCCTTTGATGACATATCTTTGCTTGGCCCAACAGTGAAGGCCACATTATCCAGATGTAAGAAGGCTGGGAAGACCCTCTGTTGTGAGCATACATTTTTCTGCCCCTCCAGGATCCTTTTCTAGGAATCGATGAGGTGGTAGGAAAATGTGGTTCAAGAAGTCCCGGAGAAAGTTCCACTATGAGCGTGGGCTGGGGGGAGGGGGTTCTAATGGTATACTCTGCCACAAAACCAGGGTTCCAGAGATTCCTTCTCTGACAGACCCTACCAGCAGTCCTGAAAAGAGGCCAGATTGTCCATCTCTGGAGGTAATCTGAGATCGAATTTCACTGCACCAGAGAGCCTGGCTGCGCATAACATATGATACTTGGGTGCAGTGGATTATATCCAGACGTTGTAAAATTTCCTCTTCTCTTCCTTCAGCTACTCAGTAAGAATTCCCGACATTCCACCCATTCTGGTTTGGGGGGGGGGGGACATCCAAGAGGTTACCCCAGACCAGATAGAATCTGGAACTGAAGTTTCTTTTTAGTGCCAAAGAAAACAAGGGCCTGGAGACCAATCTTGGATCTCAGCAACTTGAACAAGTCAGTTCAACATATCAAATTTCGGATGGTCATGCTTCAGTCCAGTCTCCCTTTTCTGGGCAAGGACAACTGGATGTGCTCGATAGACCTTCAGGATGCGTACTATCACATAAAGATGAATTGATGGTCTACGCTTCTGGCTGGGAGCCAATCACTACCAGTGTAGAGCTCTGCCCTTTGGTATCACCACAGCCCTCAAGGTGTTCACCAAATGCATGGCAGTAGTAGCAGCTCACTTGAGACTGCAAGGATTCCAGGTCTTTCTGTATCTAGTCGATTGGCTCATTACCACCCCAACCAGGCATCAGTTGATCAAAACAACAGATCAAGTTCTTCAGACCTGTTCTCATCTGGGGACAAGTCTCGAATAAATTCAGCTCAACGTTTGGAATTCATAGGAGCAATTTTCAACACAAAGTCAGTGATCGTTTGTACTCTTGTGGGAGATAGTGAAGCTATCAGATCATAGGTCAGAAAAATAATCTGCAGTACCAACATTTCAGCCTGCTTGGTCCTTCAGGCTCTAGAGTCAATGTCAGCAGTGATAACCCTAGTATCTTTAGCCAGATTTTATATGAAGATTCTGCAGTGGATGTTAGCACCTCAGTGGTTGATACTGTATCAACCCATGTCAACTCAGATACCAATCACTCAGACATGCAAGAGAGATCTCGGGTGATGGATTCAATCAGATCACATTCTACAGGGCCATCCATTCATAGTCCCTCAGCCCAAGCCCATAGTGACCACAGACACATCCCATTTGGTGTGTGTGTGTGGGGGGGGCACTTTTTGGGGAAAACTGTCCAAGGTACATGATCCTCCAAAGAGGCCAGCGTGTGTCCTAGAGATGAGAGCAGTGGTTTTAGTGTTCCTGGCCTTCCAAGATGCTCTGTTTGCAGGGGTGATTAGAATTCAAACAGACAATATGTCAGTAGTTTGGTACATCATCAAACAAGGAAGGACCAAATCATACCCTTTGTGTTGAGAAGCGCTCAGTGTGTGGCACTGGGCGATCTCATCCAACCATTTTCTCATATTAATACATTCCGGGGAAATCCAATGTGATAGTAGACAAGTTCAGCAGGTACTTTCTTCTACCTCGCGAGTGGTCTGTCAACAAGAAAGTGAAGAAAATGATTTTTCATTGATGGGACAGCCTTGTTGCAATGTTTTTGCCTCCCCTCAAACAACAAATGCAGGAGCTACTTTGCCCTAATCCCCCCACGGGGGGAATCACAAAGGGGCTCACTTCACAATTGGTCCCTGGTATACTTTATGCCTATCCACCAAATCCATTGATTCCAAAATTTCTGTAGAAAGCTGTCAGGTTGAAGAGCATAGTCAACTTCATTGCACTTTACTGGCCTCTATAAGTTTGATTCCCCTTCCTTTGGCCTCCCTTGCTTCATCAGCCTTGGATTCTGGATCCTATTTCAAGCCCTCCTGTCTTACCCAACAGGCAGGGTTCATCTACCTCAGCCTGACAGCCTAGTTTCTCCAGTTCCATTAGTAGACAGACAGCCAATGTTCTGTTCCTCTGTTCGACATATACTTTTATCTTCCTGTAAACCTTCTACATGAAAACTTTATACAAGTAAATGGAAAAGATTCATTGACTGGGCATCACATAATCATGTTGAACCTCTTTCAGCTCTGATGCATAACATACTTGAGTTTTTGGCCTTATTTTTTAAAGAAGGAGCTAGTTTCTCAACTATTAAAGTTCAGTTAGCAGCAGTATCAAATATGAAGGTACTTCATTGGCACCTCATAAATTATATAAAACATTCTTTCAAGGCACCCTCCTTTTACAGCCCCTGTTTAAGGCTCCCCCATGGATTTCACTTTGGTATAACAGGCTCTGATACAGTCCCCATTTGAACCAGCAGCTAAATGTGACCTTAAGTACCTTACTTGGGAAACTGTTCTTGTAGTAGCTATTACCTTTCAGAGATTCAGTCTCTGTCTTCAAATCCTCCATACTTGGATCTTCCACAAGGATGGAGTGACTCTACAAACAAATGCCTCTTTCCTTCCCAAGGTGGTGTCAGAATCTAATATCAGCCAATTCATTAACTTACCGTTATTCTTTCCAAATTTTGCAAACAAGGGTGAATACATATTATATTTATTGGAGGTTCACAGGCAATTACATTTTTATCTGTATAGAACAAAAGAGATCAGAAAAACACACCGGTTGTTTGTTTCCTTTCCAGACTTGAAATTGGGTAAACCAGTCACAAAAGTCACTTTAGCCAGATGGCTGATTGATTGCATTTCATTCATATATAACAGATTAGGTATTACCTTGCCAAAACCAATACAACCTCATTCAGCTAGATCTATGGCAACTTCTTCAGTCTTTTTATCCAGAGCCTCCATGGACAACATGTGTGCAGCAGCAACTTGGACTACTTCCCATGCATTTGTTACTCATTACAAATTGGATCTGGTCTCCAAGGGTAGAGCATCATTTGGTGCCCAGGAATATCCTTTCTTAGAGTCCACCCAGGTTCATAGGTAGCTGGAGATGTCCTATCGTTTGAGGATAGAATGAAAATTGACAACATCAGATAAAGAAGTCGTGTACCCACCATAATGTTCATTCCATCTGTGTTGTCCATGTTCGTTCTTCCTCAACTTCCTGTCCACCAGCCCCCATGTCTTCTTTTCACAAACTTTTGGAAGAGTGAGCCTTTATAGGGACACAACTGTCATTTATATTGAGCTCCAGATATAGTTTTTTCCTCTGTAAAGCACATTTTAATAAATACAGCAAACGAGATCTGATGTGACTTAGGGCGGGTGCATTATGGGCAAGGGGCTAACTTGAGAGATTCTTGTTTACCATGAGCTTTAGTAATGGCTGATTCAGATCCGAACCCATCAGTTGAGGACGAATGAAAATGGACAGCACAGATGGAATGTTATGGTGAGTACATTACTTCTTTTTTTTTCAGTAATGTAAACAAACACATTGAGTGTGCCAGAGGGCCATACCTTACTGTACTTATTTTAAGAAAATGAAAATGCAGTAGTATTATTATTTTAGATTTTTTTATAAATTCTATTTTGGTTTATTTTTTTAACTAACTGTTTAATCACCAACACATGTCTAATACTGAGATAGGTATGGCAGATGCTTGTTACCTTGTTGAGGTAAAAGTTTTGTCAGGAGATATTTGTGTGCTTATTGAAAAAAAATGTGAATTAAGTTTAAAAAAAAAAAAAAAAACTTTTGTTGAATTATCACTTGTGACATAGCAAACTAACAATGTTAAGTTGTCAATCTCGCCTTCATTCTTGCTGGATGGGTTGGCTCCGACTCGGCACTTGCTTAGCTTGAGAACTCCTTTTACCAGCTCGAGGCAACCCTATATCCCATGATGCAAGGCGGGACTACCTCAGATCTCGTTTGCCGCTTTGTGAAGAGGTCTCCTTTTTGCCAGCTGAGGTAAGTTGAATTTTTCAAACAGCTTAGTCAGGGTTTTATCTCTCCCTTGTTTCTTTTTATAGTGTGTAGTGTTTCTACAGCCCACCCTATTTCCCCATATAGTTAAAAACTTCTAGTTTTTATTAAAGTTTAAAATTTTTCAGTTAGGCCTAGGCCTCCTTTCTTAATCCCTACCTGTGTGTCTGTGTTGTTGGGATTAATTGTGTGATTGTTTGGGGTGTGTGAGTATTATTTTTTTCTTGGACTATGTCTAAGGAAGGAAAGGTCTCAGGCTTCAAGAAGTGTGACTCGTGCTGTCAGAAAATGTCTCTGACAGACGGTCACACTTCTTGTGTTTACTGCCTGGGGCCTTTACACCTGCAGGACTCCTGTGCTTTGTGTCACTCTTTTAGCCAGAGAGTCCTGCAGGAAAGGAGGAATAAGTTGATCCTCCGTGGCTTACTAAAGCCAGAAGGTTCACCCACTAAAACTGGGTCTAGTAAACCTTCTAAGCCACCGAAGGTTCAGGCTACAGCTTCTAAGCCTTCTCCGGTGGCTCCGACTCCTTCGGAGTCGAGATCGGCTCCGGCCGGAGCCGATCTTTCTTCTTCTAAGGTAGTAGTGTCGGTTCCGACACCCAATCTACTATTGCTTTGTCGGCTCCGGCTGGAGCCGACATATTATCCAGTATCGGAGCCGAGAAGCCTTCGGCTCCATCTGGAACCCAGGGGACGTCGGCTCCGATGACTTCGTCCAAGAAGAGATCGCGGTCCCCTTCGTTGGAGTCTATCCACTCGGCTCCGGGGTCTCCTCTTTTGTCGGAGCGGAGTCATCGGAGCCGATCTTCGAGATCTTCCAGGCTGTCTGACCACGATTTAGAGAGGGTGGTAAGCAGGCTGTTGAAGTCGCAGGCACTAGCCCAAATGCTCCATAGCCCGTCTCAGCAGACTTCGGCTGTTCGGAGCCGGAGCTTCTCGGGACAGCGACCGTGTCGGCGCCGGAGCCGATACATCCTTCTTCGGCTCCGTCGTCTTCGGCTCCGATCTCTTCCATGAGACCTTCCTTGGACGGATCCGGTCATCGAGTTTCCCTTGTCGGCTCCGAGGGGGCTAGTGGCATCTGACCCTTGTCCGACCCCGCTCTCCCTCTCGGGGCTTCGGCTTTGGTAAGCTCGGCACCGACATCGGCCTCGGAACCTTCCCTCTCAGTGGAGCCGGGAATTCCTATTTCCTCGGAACGGGAATATTCCGGCCTCCCGGGGAGGGGAGCCTTTGAGGTGATGAGGAATGTCCTGGCACCTGAGCCAGGTCAACGGTCCATCCCTTTAGCTCCTCCCTCTTCGGTGCCTGTAGACACCTCTTGCCAGCCTCTTGCTCTCAGGCCCAGGGATCCATCGCCCCAGGTTTCCCCATTGGGAATAACTTCCTCTTCCGAGGTTTCTCCTGATCCTGCAGGGGAACCCCCTTGGAAGAGGACGTGTAAGAGGAAACACACAGACTCCCCTGAGTCTACAACATCTGATACCGACTTAGATGAGTCGGAGGGTTCCCCACGGTCCCCCTCTGAGGATGTCTCCTTTTCAGACATCCTTGAGCTCCTCAAACAGAGGGGGAATTGGCCCTCCATTGACCCCTCCGAGGATGAGTCTGTATACCTGGAGGCTTTTGGATCCCGACCCTCCACCTCCTGGGTGTCTCCGCCTTTCGACCCACTTATGCAGGTAGTGGCTCGGAAGGCGTGGGCAGCTCCAGATTTTGTGGAACCGGTTCCCAGGAGACCATCCAAATTTATCACGGCCCCTACAGACAAGCAGTTTCTTTCTAAGGGCGTCTCTGTGGATGCTATGGTGGTGGCGGCCACCAAGAAGGAACTTATGATCCTTCAGTACCTGTCCATCCTCCTAACAAAGATTCTAGGACCATGGACAGGTATGGAAAGCGGATGTTTTCTTCAGCGACCTTTGCTATGCGTTCGCTGAACTACTTTTGTCACTTCACCAGGCTTCAAAGAGATATTCTCAAGGAACTAGGTGAAGTGGTCCAGGATCCTTCTGCTGCTGGGGCTCAAGAAAAGATTGCCTCACAGCTAGCAATCCTGAATTCCTTAACTAACTCCTCCATGCGGCTCATATCCTATGCAGCCGATGGAGCGAGCAGGGCCGCAGGCACAGGAGTGGCTCTCAGACGTCAAGCCTGGATGCGGCTTTGTAATTTTGCGGACCCCTTTAAGGCGTCCTTCACCAATACCCCCTTTGACGGTTCGGCTTTGTTCGGACCTCAGGTGAAGGAAACCTTGACCAGGTGTGAGCAGGATGGCAAAACTCTTTCTGCCGTTGGAGTCCATTTTTCCACTCCTTCTAGACCCTACCCCAAGGGTCAGAAGGGAGGAAAGATGTGGTTCCGCAAAGCCCAAGGAGCAGCGCCGGACACACGTGGACAGTTTACCCCCAGAGGCAGAGGGGGTAACAATAATAAACGCCACCCCAGGGGCAAAGGGGGTCCTCAGAACCAGGGCAACAGGGAGTCTCTTCCTGAGAAGCCTTTTCAGCATCCCTGAGGTGTTGCCCGACTGCCCACCCTTGGAGGCAGTCGGGGGAAGGATTTCGCTGTACCCAGTAGCCTGGCGTTCCCTTTCACAAGATATGTGGGTACAGTCGATCATAGCCGAGGGTTACAAAATCCCCTTCGAAAGGTATCCCGTACCTCTCCAATCCCTTCCAGACATCTCACCCGGTCAAAGGGATTTGGCAGAACAGGAGGTTACAAAGCTCCTAGAAAAAAGAGCCGTCCAGACTGTTCCAGCAGACCAAGTAGGATCCGGCGTCTACTCCAGATTCTTTTTGGTCCCCAAAAGGACGGGAGATTGGAGACCAATACTAGACCTAAGCAATCTAAACAGATTTGTCAAGAAGGCAAGATTCCGGATGGTCACGCTTCAGTCCATTTTGCCCTTTCTGGGCAAGGACAACTGGATGTGCTCGATAGACCTTCAGGACGCGTACTATCACATAAAGATTCACAGGCGCTCCAGGAGGTTTCTCCGCTTTTGGCTAGGGGACCAGTCATCATCAATTCAGAGCCCTGCCCTTTGGCCTCACTTCAGCCCCCAGAGTGTTTACCAAATGCATGGCAGTGGTCACAGCTCACCTGAGACGTCATGGATTCCAGGTGTTTCCTTATTTGGGCGACTGGCTCCTCTCCGCCACCACCAGGCATCAGCTTCTTCTGACCAGAGACTTCACTCTGCAGCTCTGCAAAAGTTTGGGAATTTCAGTGAATTTTGAAAAATCTTCTCTGCGGCCTTGCCAATCTATCACCTTTATAGGCGCAGAATTAAACACCGTCAAGTTGTCAGCCAGACTAACAGATCAGAGAATTCTGGACATCCAAAAATACGTTCGGATTTTATTGCAGAGCAGCAAAGTAAAAGCCAGATTGATACTGAAAGTTCTAGGTCTTATGGCTGCGGCCATTGTTCTTCTACCACTGGCTCGCTTCTACATGCGTCTTCTGCAGTGGATGTTATTCACTCAGTGGTCGTTCCACAGTCTGCCGATGAGACACGAAATTTTAGTCACACAATCGTGCAGAACTCATCTGAACTGGTGGATATCTTCCCCTCTTCTTCATCAGGGCCGACCATTTGTTCCCCCTCCTCCGGTTGCCTCAGTCACTACGGATGCCTCTCTGATCGGGTGGGGGGGGCATTATCAGGGCAGGATGGTCCACGGGACGTGACAACCCATAGAATACCATCTGCACATAAATGTCCTGGAGATGAGAGAGGTGCTTTTAACGTTGCAAGCCCTCAACGACTTTCTTCCCGCGGGGACTATTGCAGTGCAAACGGACAACATGTCCGTGGTCTGGTACATCAACAAGCAGGGCGGGACCAGGTCCTATCCGTTGTGTCGAGAAGCTCTCAGACTTTGGCAATGGGCAATCTCCTCTCATCGGTTTCTGATAGCAACGCACATCCCCGGCAGGTCCAACCTCTTGGCGGACAGGCTGAGCAGAGCCATTCTCATGCCTCACGAGTGGTCTCTCAATCAATCTATAGTGGACCAGATTTTTCTGAAGTGGGGCACTCCTTGTTGCGATCTTTTTGTTACTCCCCAAAACAACAAGTGCCCCGACTTCTTCACCCTCTTTCCCCTACCAGGCCAACCCCTGAGAGACTCCCTAACCCAGGATTGGCCCCGGGGACTTCTTTACACCTTTCCTCCCTTTCCTTTGATTCCACAAGTCATTCAGAAAGCCACCGTTTTGAGGGCCAAGTTGATTCTCATTGCCCCTTACTGGCCTCGACAAATTTGGTTCCCGACTCTGCATCATCACCTCCTGGTGCAGCCTTGGCATCTGGACCCAGTTCCGGATCTTTTGATCCACCAGTCGGGTCAACAGCACCGGGCCATTCATTCTCTCAACCTCACTGTTTGGTTGCTCCACTTCCTTCCCTAGCCAGGCTTCCTATGATCTCTGATCCTGTCAGAGATATCTTAGTAGCTTCTTTGAAATCGTCCACCAGAACTGTGTATGCTAGCAAGTGGCGACGTTTTTCCTTTTGGGCAAACTCCAGGCAAATTGATCCTTTTTATGCTCCTGTGCATTCTGTTTTAGATTTCCTGGCTGAAGTTTTTCAGTCAGGATCTTCTTCATCAACAGTCAAAGTTCATCAACAGTCAAAGTTCAACTGGCGGCTATTTCCAAATATCATGTTGGCTTGCAAGATCATAACATTATGTCACATAGACTATGCAAAGCCTTTCTTAGAGGAGTTTTTCTCCTGAAGCCGCCAATAAAACATCCTCCTCCACAATGGGATCTGAATTTAATGTTAGCATCCTTGATTTTACCACCCTTCGAACCGTCTGCTTCATGTTCCTTGAAGTTATTGACCTGGAAAACTATATTCTTACTGGCTGTCACTTCAGCAAGAAGGGTTTCCGAGATTCAAGCTCTCTGCATCCGTTCTCCTTACTTGGTTTTTTACAAGGACAGGGTATCCTTGAGAACAAATCCATCCTTTCTCCCCAAAGTTGTTTCTCAAACTAATATTAACCAATCCATCGATCTACCAGTCTTTTTCCCAAATTATTCTGACAGAGCTGAACAAAAGCTTCATTTTTTGGATGTCCATCGTCAGCTCAGGTACTATTTGCATAGAACTAAACAATTCAGGAAATCAGACCAATTATTTGTCTCCTATGCAGAAAACAGGAAAGGTCTCCCAGTATCTAAAGTGACCTTATCCAGATGGTTGTCTTCCACCATTTCTTACGTGTATTCGCTCAGAGGCAAGCAACTACCTTCTAAACCGAAAGCACACTCAACCAGGAGTCTATCCACTTCGGCAGCCTTTCAGGATAGACTACCCATTGATACCATTTGTGCAGCAGCTACTTGGGCCACTCCTCATACCTTTGTCTCTCATTACAAATTAGATTTGGCCTCCAGGGACAGGGCCAGTTTTGGTTCCACAGTTCTCAAGAGTCTGTTCCATTGAGCCACCCGGGATACAGGTGCTAGGGACGCGGTCCCATCCAGCAAGAATGAAGGCGAGATTGACAACTTAACATTTAGAAGTTATGTACCTACCATAACGTTCCATGTTAGTTGTCTTCTCTCGCCTTCTTTCTTGCGTCCCTCCCTCCTTCCCCCTGGCCTGGACAGATCTTGAAGAGTTTCCTCTTCTCAGGTTCTTCCCTCCTGAGTTTTCAATAGAAGAGTCCTTTGTTATGAACTTGTTTTTTTCCTAGTTCTACTAGGTTAGTCCTTAGCAGGGTATGTTAGCTACCAAACGAGATCTGAGGTAGTCCCGCCTTGCATCATGGGATATAGGGTTGCCTCGAGCTGATAAAAGGAGTTCTCAAGCTAAGCAAGTGCCGAGTCGGAGCCGAGGATCGGCTCCGAACCCATCCAGCAAGAAAGAAGGCGAGAGAAGACAACTAACATGGAATGTTATGGTAGGTACATAACTTCTAATTTACGTAAAAGTAATCAAAGTATATTAACAAGTTCAGATTAAAAACATTATACATCACATATGATCTTTTGTACAAATATAATCAGTCAAACATTGCATTAGTCTACATCATGTATAATCTTCTGTACAAATATAACATTTCATTAGTCATTAAATTCCTGCCTTCTCTTAAACCTCATTCATTCTCCAAAACATTTTTTTGCATGTATTGCTCCCACAATTTCCCTTTTTTCTATAATTTACTCTTACCCCTTTCTAAAGACATCCCTTCCTGTTCTTTTGTCTTGGGTACAATTTTCATTACTTTAAGTACGGTTGGTTTAAACTTTGATTTCCGTTATCTAGTAATTGCTTTTTTTTTGATAGCCACCAGAATTAATCTAAACAAGGCATTACTATGTCTGGGCAATTCAGTTCCCAGATCCCATCTCAAAAAATCATTTCCTTAGTAAAACTCATTTGTTCTTCCAGTACTCATGATAAGGGTACTCTGTAGGGAATTGTTAAAGTTTACCAACTAATTACACCCTGAAAACCTCTTTCTTCCCCATTGCACCTCTAGCATTTGCCATCTACCTGAGGAAAAATTCTTTGAGTCTGCTTGGGGTATAAAAGTACCTATAAAAATACTTTCAAGGAAATTCTTAAATCTTCTAGACTTTGTTGCATATCTGGGAACCATACATATGTCCTACCATTGTTTCTTTGTGAATAGCTTACATAATCTCTCCCCTTGATCCTTTCTGACCACCCCTGATTGATTCCTATAGTTATCTTGCAATATTTTATATGCCCTACTAATTATTTTTTAACAGCAGCTTCTGTTCTGGATTCAACTAAAAACTCGACTAGTGCAGGTCTTTCTTATTTTTACCTGCAACTCTGCCTTCCCTGTCAGGGATTGATATCAACTTCTACCCTGCAGTCCATATGTCTTCTTGGCCCCTTTCCATTCTGTTACCTTTCCCTTTCTAATTATTTGTTCCCAATACCTTGATTACTTTCCCAGCTTCCTCATGTAAATTCCAGCCCCCTCTTGCCTATCCTCTGTACCCCTAATTGGAGTCATCCCTATTGGCATAATCTCCTTTCTCCATTCCCGTGTTGGCTTAGTTATTAGTATACTTTCTGCTACTTTATACATGTAATATATTTTTTAATTTCTCCGTCTTTTGAGTTTTTAATACCATGATGGGAATGGACCCCAATCCTAAGTCAAAGTACAATTAAAGTTCATGAAATTAGTATTGTTTCAGTCTTTGATGTCAACCAGAAGTGCTCTTTGCAGCATCCGCAATGTGCCCAGTAATGACTGCTCCTGCAGTTTGTATGGAGTTACATGTATTGGCAACATGTCGAAATATGATTGTAGATTCTTTTTTATAAGACCCGTTGCTCTTACTACTATTGGAACTGTCTGGGTATCTTTCTTCCACATTGGTCTTGTTTCTGTCTGCAAATCCTGATATTGTATGACTTTGTGTCTATCTGTAGGCAACACACTGTAGTCACTGGATGTGGCGATTTCAATGATCAATGCTACTTTTGTCTTCTTTTCATGGACCATTATATCTGGTTTTCTACCATCTTTCTTTTGAACTGTTGGTAATGGGTGTTCCTATGATGCAGACTTCATCATTTTCTATGATGCTTTGTGGCTCATGTTTCCAGTGTTTTTCAGCAACTTCAGTACCATAATGTTTGCACAATCCCCAGTGCAACAGTTTTGCCACTAAATTAAGCCTTTCAGTATACCGTTGTCCTGCCGTTAGTATGTCACAACCAGCAATGAGGTGTGCAACTATTTCCAATTTGGTTTTACAAAACCAACATTTATCTGTTTCAACCACATATTCAAATGACTTTCTAATCCAACGTGTATGTAGCTCACTGTCTTGGGCCATCAACATTAACCTTTCATCCCTTGGTTTGAATTTGCCTCTCCTTAACCATTCCTGCATTTGTTCCTGATCATTATGAGGTTCTTCCAGAAGTTTTCTATACTTGTAACTATATTTATGCATTTTCCACATTTCTTGGCTTCTCATCTGGTCCTTCACAATATGTTCTTTCTTTTGTTTTTTGACACGTTCAGTTGCTGCCTGATTTTTATCTACTTCTGGTTTGATTTCCATTCCTGCTTTATGGCCAATATGCTTCTGCTAGATTAAGCAGAGAGTTCTTAGATTTATTTTCCTCATGTGTCAAAACTTTCACTATGTTTGGGTCTTGTGAGGTCAATAGATATGTGTGGAATCTGACGATTCCAGACCTATACATGTAATCAGTTTCAAGGAGACCCATCTTTCCTTTGGAACGAGGAATATATACAAATCTTTGGCGAGCGTGAACCATCCTTCTTGTTTTCGTATCTAATTTATACAACACGTTTTGGGGCCAGTCACTCACTCCAAAACTGTAAGTTAGGACAGGAAGAGCAAATTGGTTTATAGCTTGGATTGTCTTCCTAGATTTCAATGCTATTTTCAGAATTAATTTAAGTCTTCAAAAGTATTCCTTACTAGGTTTTATTCGCATTTGTTCAGGTTTTATTGTTGATCCTTCATCAGTTCTCAAATATTTATATATTCCCTCTTGCTCAAGTTCTTTTGCATCACATTTTTGTTCCAAACTGTATTTTCTTGGTGCTACAGTTCTGCTTTAAAGGTTGCTTTTGCACATTTATTAAGACCAAATGACATTCTTATATCATCTGTAAAAGTTTTGACAACTTGCAGTTGTACTTTCAGTTCCTCATCTGATGAGCTATACAGTGTTAAATCGTTGACAAAGAGAAGATGAGAAGTCTTTATACTTTGTTGTTTTCTAGGAGCCAAATTATACCCATGGCCTAAGCCAGGGGTCTGCAACCTTCACTGTCCAAAGAGCCATTTTGCCCCCCCCCCCCCACCACCAAATAAAATTCATCATGAGCCACAAAACCTATTTGACCCCTAAATAAAGATAACACAGTGTATGAAGTTTTATATATAGTTATTATACTAAGTATAAAAGAACTAAGTTTATAAGAGCAATATTTAAAATCCATCCCTATTTTTGTTCCTTTGCTGGGATTGCTCGATCGCTCTCAGTGTGTGTTTCTGTGTATCACATCTCTTGACCTCTTACAACAAGAAATCTGGACAAAACTGTAAATAATGGGGCACAAAGGCCCAAAAATAGGGACACATTTTAAATATTGCTCTTACAAACTTTGGAAGTTGATAGAGTAACAGATTTTACATTAGCATGAATTTTCTGAAGGGTCTGAAGCTCAAATGTCTGTCTATTTTTTCTGATTTCAGCCCTCAATGATTTGCCAGAAAACCACAATTTTATGAAAAACAGACCAAAAATATGAGGGAAAAGTCAAGGCAATCTGCAAAAATCTGCACAGTTGAGAGGTAATTGAGTGTGTGTGTGTGTGTGTGTGTGTGTGTGTGTGTGTGTGTGTGTGTGTGTGTGTGTGTAAAATGCATGTTAACAGAAACCATATTATTCTAGCAAGTTTCTATGTTTATAAGAGCAATATTTGAAGTAAATCCCTGTTTTTGTTCCTTTGTTCCCCTTTGTTTGTGGCTCTGTCCAAATTTCTTGTGGTAAGACTTTGAGAGGTATGGAAACCTTTCAGGAGATGCTGCTGCTGCCAGAGGATGGCTTTATCGCTCTGTGTTTGTGGATTGCATGGCAACAGAAACTGTGTTATTCTAGCAAGTTTCTAAATTTGTAAGAGCAATATTTAAAGTCCATTGCTCGATCACTCTCAGTGTGTGTATGTGTGTTGTGTGGTAGAGTGGTCATTATTTTTCAAAGCTACAGGGAGCCACTGCAGAGGGGTGGAAGAGCCACATGTGGCTCCAGAGTCGCAGGTTGCAGACCCCTGGCCTAATCTGTTAAGTAGGCAGCTTAATGGGTTAAGGACAAGACAGAATAGCAGTGACAGAGTCACCCTGAAATATCCCCCTTTTAATTTTTATCCCTGGAATAATAATTTGTCCTTTGTCATGGCGTAATTGCAAAGTGGTCTACCTCTGTTTCATGGTCAGTGTAATGTAGTCAATCATTGTAGGATGTATCTTATACATTTTTATGCACTCTTTTATCCATGAATGTGGGATACTATCAAATCCTTTTTTATAGTCAATCCGTGCCATACTTAGATTCTTCCCCTTTTTACAGTTCTCCACTTTGATTTTATTTAACAACAAATGATCCTTTGTTCCATACGATTTTCTTTTATTGCCCTTTTGTTCTACTGCCATAATTGAGTTTTCTTCTAAATGACTATAAATTCTGTCAGCATCAGTTCCAGTGTATAGTTTATACGTTGTCTGAAGGCAAGTTATTGGTCTATAGTTTTTAGGGTAGCTTCCGGGTTCACTTTTTAAGAGTAGCATTGTTTTTTCTGTTGTTAGCCAGTTGGTGGTTGTTCAGGGTGTGCATATAAGTAGTTCTTACTCATAGCTAAATCTTCACACAAATATGTTAAAGGAGACCCGCACCGACAGACTCAAATTTTTATTTCATCATGGTTTGGTGTTTCTTGCATTTTATCACCACTCTGGGACTATTAACAGGTTTTTAAAAGTTTTTATACATAATTTCTGAGTCTGACCACATGGGATCTGGCATCTTGAAGTAATTCTGATTGTTTAGTCTGCCTCTAGGTATCCCACAGTGCAGTGCTTGTCTATAAAAAAAAATACATCACGCAGGCCTCTTTCATCCTAAAGCTGCTGTCACTGCATTGATTTTTACATGCATACATTGCTGTCTTTCAGTCAGTTTTAAGTAACATTTCATGCCGTTCAAAGACTACTTAAAACACAAACAGTGCAAATGCCACAGAACAGACTTTCAAAGTGCTTTTTACTGATGCTTCTTTTTAGAGTGGCTAAATTGCAGTCTTTTGTGAAGCCTGAACTGTACTACTTTGACTCATCTCCCATCCCCCTTCACACCTAACTTCCCTAGCTGTCAAAGTGCTAAGAGTAATTTGAACTGTTACCTGTTGTGATTGACGGCTCACAGCAGGAGACTTGACTCTCCTATATCTTTTCCTTGTTCTAACATTTACTCTGAGCATGGGTAGGGCAAGGATCAGTGAGCTGTGACATCACAGCATGGGTGGGCTTTTAGGACTGTTGTGGTGATGTCTGTTTGGGGAGGGAATTGGCCAAAAAAATATCTATATTCATTGGCCTTGATGACATCAATGAATTGGAGACTGCAGCAAGGTTTTCCAGGGTGAGATAAAATTTTTTGAAAGTGAAACTACCACAGTACAGTAAGGTACTGTTCTAGTGGAAAGAAACAGTTGATTTTAAAATATGTTAAATGCTGTATTGCTTTTTATTAAAGGATGGAAATAAGAGGATACCCTCAAGATGAAGTACAAAGGTTGTTCACTGATGAATTAATTAAGAGGAAAAATATTGGAAATAATGTCAATACGAATGTTGGTGATAAAACACATAATTATAGTACAGCATTAGCAATACAAAATAGTACAGATTCGAACACTATAAAGAATATAGTGAGGAGAAACTGGGGAATTTTAAAAGGAAATAGAGAAATTATGGAGAAAATAGGGAATGAACCCAAGTTTGTACAGAAAAGGGCTAGAAACTTTAAAGATCTTTTTCAAAGTAATCTAAATAAAGTTAAAGAAGCTGAGGTAAGAAAAGGGATGGTTAAATGTTATAATTGTAACTATTGCCAATATTTATTTACTGATGGTAGTGAATTATTAGTGGGGAAAACAGTAGTCCAAGTCCCAGGGAGGTTTACTTGTAAATCAAAAAATGTTATTTATTTATTGATGTGTTCAGAATGTAGATCATTTTATGTGGGAAGAACAAACAAAGAACTATGCAAAAGAATTTATGAACATAATTATGCTATTATTAATGGATATACAAAAAAATGCTATGAGCAAACATTATGTTGATAAGAAATGTAAAATTAATTTTAAATGTATAGTTATGGACACTGTGCATCAAAATATTAAGTCAGTAAATGCTGAAGAAGAACTAGGTTGGCTAGAATATTATTGGCAAGTTAAACTAAATGCTGGTTTCCCTCCAGGTTTAAATAACAGGGAAGAGTTTGTAATGTATTTAAAAAGAACAGGGTTGAAGCATTAATGTATGCATGGTCACTGTGCATTTTTATGTCACTGTGCTTTTAAATGTTAATTGGTGTTTTAAAATGTTAATTAATGTATTTAAAGCATATGTTTTTTATGGTAAAGACATAGTCTGAAGAAGTCTTTTGCGTAAGAGACGAAAGCACTTACTATTGGCTTGGATTATAATACATTTCTTCGTACTGACACAGCTTTTGTTTACTTTTTGCATCAGAGTTTCCACGTTTTCCTGTTCCTTCCCTTGCTGTAAAGCTTCAAGTGAACATTTATACTAGTTTCCTGTGGACGGCTCCAAAATATCTTAATATGGCTCCTGACCAATTGCTTCCCATTCCACTGGTTTCCCTTTAATTTGGATATCCACTGTTCTATCCTTTTGTGGTGCTTTCTGAATTAGATTTTCTACACTGAATCTTTCACTTCGCAGGTACTCTGTAACCTCAGTTACTATTTCTTTAACTTCTCTGTTACTAATCTTTTCTATTTTCCTTCTTTGTCTTCCTGTGTGTTGTATTGCAAAGTTTTTCATATCCGGATTCCTTTGCCTGTATTTCTCTTTGAATATTTTTGGTGCTGCTCTTTTTGTATTGGTTAGTTTTGCTTTCTCCTTTGCATAAATATTACACCATATTGAATCTCTTTTTTTCTTTCCCATATCCAAATGTCTCTTGATCTTCCTGTTTCTCAGTACTTTGGGAACTCGTTCCATCATGCTGTGATCTAACCTGTGTTAGATCTTCTACACCAAATCCTTCACTTCGCAGGGACTCTGTAACTTCACCTTCTATTTTTTTTTAACTTCTACTTTAGTGATCTTCTTTTCTGCATTCCCTCTTTGTGATATTTTCCTTCATAGGATCATAGGAGGTTACTAGGCTATTGGCCTTGAGGCCCTTATAAGCCTAGCCAAGAGTTTAGCCCATGTTTAGACAAATCAGCACCTGATGCCCCTTTCCAGCAGGGGCATGGGTGGAATCCCAGGGGGTATATTTTCTGTTTCCCATCCAGTTATCCAGGAGTCTCTGAGACACCAATCTGTCCCGCCAACAAGTCTTGTTGATGTCCCAGACCAGGTTGAGGCCGCACATGCAGGTTACTCGAGTGAAGCTTGACTTTCAGATATGCAGCAGTCCCATCACGGTGGAGTCTGTGAACGCCCTGTATGCCAGACAGAGGTCACCTCTGAGGAGTCTGTATGAAACCGAGTAGAGGGTTATAGCTTTTAGCCTATCTGTGTATGGTAAATGTTTGTGGCCCTGGATTCTCCTGATGAGGAACCTGTATGGTCTCTCCAGCTGCTGCATGTGCTTTGCGAGGTACATGCCAAAAGGGGCATTGTACTCGATAACGGGCCTTATAAGGGAAGAATACAGGGATGTTATGACCTCCTTGTCCCTGGATGAGATGCTCTTACTTGTGAGGTGGGCCATGTAGAAGGCTTTCCGTACAACGGAAGCAACATGGTGGTCAAAAGTCAGGTTCCTATCAACGTGGGTGCCCAAATCCCTAACGACTGATTGAGTGCTTAGGACATTGCTATTAATGTTATAATTTGTGAGGATGTCACTCTCCCCAAAGGGGATGATGATGCAATTTTTGGTATTCAACTTGAGGCCATGTTTCTGGCACCAGTCATATGTCTGAGTGAGACTTTCTTGGAGGATGTCCACATCACTTGGGGAATTGATGACAGCACCCAGCTTGCAGTCATCTGAAAACTTGGTCAGCCATAGCCCACTGGTTTTGGGCTGCACCTCAGAAAAGTATATCCCAAATAAAAGAGGCCCCAAGACCAAACCCTGGGGTATGCTGCTTGTTACGGGTCTACTGCTTGAGGTGGCTTTCCCTATTTTGACTACATGGGTTCTATCAGTGAGCCAGTTTGCTACCCATCTGGTAGCATGGATTGATGCCTAGTTGCGAGAGCTTATCCATTATGCCCAAGTGAGGAATAGTGTCAAAGACTTTGGCCAGGTCAAGGTAGGCGGTGTGCACCATCTTCCCCTCATCCATGGGTTTGGTGACAGTCTCAAAAGAAGTCAATCAGATTTAGCAGACATGATCTCCCCTTGACAAAGCCAAACTGTGTGGGATCAAGTGCTTGGAGGTTGCTAATGTCCTTGTTAATGAGGTCCATGATCTGTTCCATGGCCTTGCAGATCAGGCTAGTTAGGCTGATGGGTCTATAATTTCCCGGATCTGTGGATGCTCCGCCTTTGTGCCAAGGGATGACAGTGGTTGTCCTCCACTCAGCTGGGATGAAGCCAGTATTCAGGCTTTGGTTGAATAGGTTGCCTAGTGGTGCTGCAAGTTCCTGCCTGAGTTCACGTAGTATGCAGCCTGAGATGTTATCGGGTCCCATGGAGGCTGCATTTTTGCTTTTGAGAGATGACCTGTTCCCTAGATATAAGGGGAAGAGGGCAGGCACTGGGGATGTCCTGCTTTACTAATGGGGGGGGGGGGGCAGAAGGGTAAAGTTTTCGTTGAATCTGTAAGCCAACAAGTTTGCTATATCTGTGGTATTTGTATATGCGGTGTCCTTGACTACCAGTTCTGAACAGATCTGGGTACTTCCGTTGAGGTTGCGGACATATGTGAAGAAGGCCTTATGATTGTCTCTAGTAGATGTGGCCCATTAGGATTCCAGTTTGCTTTGGAAGATTTCACTAGTGCTCTTATTTGCTTGTTCAGGCTAAGGAGACATTGCTTCCAATTGGGCACCTGCTCCTTCTTGGTCTTGGACAGCAATTTTTTCCTTTTGTTAGAGTTTATTTATTGCAGATGACCACCAGACAGGTGTTTACACTTCCTTGCGGAGGATGATTTAATCTTGTCCGGGTATTCCTGATTCCATGCATCTATATAAATGCTCGTATAGTGCTTTGGCGTAGTTTTGGGTATTGGTGCCAGTTCCTACAGAGGGGGAAGAGTCTGCAAAGCTGTTTATACCATCCTCCAGGAGGCTGTAATCAGCTTTGGAGAAGTTTTTATGTCTGATCCTAGCTAAAGGGGGGTTGGGGGAGATGGTGACTTCGAAAGTGACTTTGTCATCAGATCTTACCAAGGAGGATGGTACTGTAGGGATGCTGCAGTGGTTAATTATGTTGGTTAATACCAAGAAATCCAAGATATTATCACCCCTTTTGGGGGTATCGACTAGCTCTTCCAAGGCATTTGCATTGACAAAATCAAGAAATCTCTGGGCATTTGTGTTTTGGCATGAGTAGTTCTTCCAGTGCATGTTTCGGAAGTTAGTCACCCAGGATCAGGGTAATGGGTTGAATCTTGATAGATTCAAACAGGTTCAAATAGGCGGACTGGGCATCTGGAGTCAGATTTGGGGGCGGTAGCTAGCTATGATTTGAATAGGGGTCTTGTCAATGGTTAACTGCACCTGGAGTGTCTCCTGTGACTTATACTGTTTGACCACCCTAGAGGTGTGTATGTCTTTAATGTATATTGAAACTCCACCTCCTTTGCCTTTACTGCCCACAGTTTGGAGTCTGAATGTATGATAGAATGAGTAATCAGGTAAGGTTGTGGTGCTCTGTGACTGCACAGATGTCAGTATTTTCCAGGATTAGGAATGCTTGCAGTGAGTGTAGTTTCATGTTTAGACTCCTAGAGTTTAGCAGCATGGCCTTTAATTTGTGCCTTGTTGAAATGTTAATGTCGGTAGTTTTAACCTCATCACTTTTTCTAAAACAGGCACCATATGGGGAGGGAAGAGCCTTTGCCAGAAGCCTG
Source organism: Protopterus annectens (assembly GCF_019279795.1). Classification (NCBI taxonomy): domain Eukaryota; kingdom Metazoa; phylum Chordata; order Ceratodontiformes; family Protopteridae; genus Protopterus; species Protopterus annectens. The sequence continues at coordinate 856,069,098 of NC_056739.1, forward strand.
AAACCCAGTTGAGACAGATGCAGGTCATATCTGGCAAAGCATCATGGTCTGTCCATCATATCTTCCCAGGCTGTCAGGTACTGGACCCCCCTGGAATGACACGAGAAACTAAGCCATTTGTTAAAGTCAATCATTTTCTGTTTGTATTGAGGTGTCATTCTGGGTGATGGCACAATGCTACTTAAGGCTAAGGACATACCTGCTTGGTAGGGACATACTATTGTGAAATTTTCCATATCTGGGTGCCTTTGCCTGTATTTCTCTTCAAATATCTTTGGAACTGCTTTCTTTACATTGATTAATTTGGCTTTCTCCTCTGCATAAATATTGGACCATATTAAATCTCTCTTCTTCCCATGTCCATATTTCTTTTTTATACTTTCCAAAAATCTCTAGGTTTTGTTGTTTATATTTTTGCACTTCCTCAGGTGCTTCTTTTTCCAAACAGATTACTGTTTCTTGATCTATATACTGTTTTTCACAAATCTGTTGTATTAATGAATACACATTTTTATTTGAAGCTTCTGACAATTTTTCTTGTATATATTTTTCTTTCCTCTAATTTCTCTCTCAATCATTTTGTATATCTTGTGTCTGGGAATTTTGGGCTTTTTGCGTAATAGTAACAGTACACAGTTTCTTTCTCATCCTCGATGGTCCGCTTTATCGTCTTTATGGCTCTTCTTTGGCCTATATGTTTTTGTGATATTTGTGGACTACTACTTCCTTCTACAACGGGGGGGGGGGGGGTCATCCTCCCCCTGGGCCTGATCTAGCCCCATTGTAGGAATGTTTCCATATTTTGAGGATTCTACACTGTCATCTTTTTCAGTCCTGACACCAGTGTGCCTACCAAGATTGGGCACTTTTTTATCCTGGGTCTTCTGCACCCAGCTATCTTTTTCAATTTTTAACCTACTTATGTCCATGATATATGCTACATAAATACAGTCTATATATCAATGTCACCTTGGTGAGATTTTGTGAAAAAAACAGGGTCCACCTCGTGAAGGTACTCACCAAGACTTATGAATGAATTCAATGCCAGCACTAACACTCACCCTTGCCTGCTGACTTTTTATCTCTCCATTTGGACCCCGGTATATTCTGTATGACTGCTATTCTCCTTAAGGATCTACAGCCAAAATCCCACTCTTTCCTTATTTTGTGAATTCCCCCCCCCCCTGCTTTATCATCATCCCTTTCTACTTTGAATTTTAGCTTTATGCTTGTGTTATGTATAAGAACCTTAATTGTTTAACTCTAAAATATCCCTTCACTTCAGGTGGTCATAAACCTCCTTCTTCTATTGGAAAGATCAAGTTATCCCACATGAACTGTGCCCTCTTCCCCTCCCAGATAAAAGTCTTCAACTTTTTGCTAACTACTATCCACAACTTCTCCTCTGGTTAATAAAAAAAATATGTAAAAACACAAACGGCCAGCAAGATGGTTCCAACGCTTTATTGGTAAATCAAAGAATGGACATAAAAATGTCCAAATCAAAAGTAAATTCAAACCGGTTTCGGCACGAAGCCTTCCTTAGTGAGACAAATATATAAATGACTGTCATTTATATATTTGTCTCACTGAGGAAGGCTTCGTGCCGAAACCGGTTTGAATTTACTGTTGATTCGGACATTTTTATGTCCATTCTTTGATTTACCAATAAAGTGTTGGAACCATCTTGCTGGCCGTTTGTGTTTTTACAAGTTTGGTTGGCCGTGCAAGCTCTACGTGAGGGGCATGGTGTTCCTAATAAAAAAAATATGCCTGACCTGTGTATAAAACTAAAGGGACTAAAAACTTATCTACTGCTTGTATGTTGCTATCCATAACCAGCGACAAGAACTTCCAGTTTCTTAATTTTTGTATTATTTTTAAGTCTCTTCCCTCATATCCTTAGCTGCCATAACAGAATCCCTTTTAACCTATACTTGACATAACATTTATATTATCTTGTCCCCATAAACATGGGTATTGGTGAACCAATTCATGTCTGGGTACATAGATTACAGTTAGAGCCTTTGTTTTAACTTCATTAATTTTATATCTTGAAAAAAGCAGGAACTGTCTCAGAATGTTCCATAACACGGAGATGCCCTTTTGAGGTTATATCAGGTGAAAATATCAACATCTGCAAGTAAGGCCAACTTTTTTTGAATATCATACCATTATTTTCTTTCAATTTCTGAGTGCCTTATTTTTTTTGCCGATGGTTCTAACTACAATGCAAATAACAAATGGGAAAGACAACGGCCCTCCCTGATTCCTCTTTTAAGACACAACTTGAGAGGACCCCTCCCATGTTGATTTCTGCCTCTAATCCCTCATGTATCCTTATAATTAACCTTATTGTATCAGGAGATGCAATGTTTCTGTTGCCCTGCTCATAAAATCCCGGCTTCATCTGCAGGATACTTTCTCTGCATCAAGATCCACTAACAGCAGCATTATTTTCTTATATTCTGCTTCCCTCTGGACTTTCATTGTTCTATTAATGTTGTCAAATGTTTGCCTCATCTGCCCTTTACAAAACCACATTGATCTGTATATATCAATTTTGGCAACACAAATGAATCCAAGTAAGCCAGCAAAATCGCTCCTGAAAAACGAATCCAAGTATAAGAAAACAGAAGATGATACCACGGCAAAACGTATTTATTAAAACTCCAACGCACTAAAAACAAGAGATGAGCGCTTTTGGCTTTTTGCCATCTTCAGCTCTCCATTTACAAATCTAATGCTCAGTTAAATACTAAAATCATCCAATAAAATTCAAAATGCATCATCACTAACATAATTTCCTGTGGAAGTTACATCATCGCTGACATAATTTCCTACACAGATTTCACTTCTGTGAATCACACAGGCAAAAAGAGAGGCGTGCCCAATCAGTGTCATCATCTAAGCCGACGCCTTCTCAGAATCTGTTTTATAGGTAATACTTCATTAAGTCCTGGTGCTTTATCTGCCTTCAAGTCAGCAATTCATCTAGTTTCTTCAAGTTCAGTTAAACCTTTTATTTTGAACAAGTTCATAGAGTTACAAATAGCATTAATCAAGTATGATAAAAAAATAAAAAATAAATAAAAACAAGAAAATTTATAAGAGATTATAATGATTTTTGTAATCTGAATATATTTGAATAGCACCATCTCAGCTTAACATGATTAATAAAGATAGAGCAAAGAAGGGATGGAAAGTTCCTTCACTAATAGATATCTATGTGAATATGAATGCATCAAACTTAGTGGTCAATTTATCCAGTCATACATTGACAGACTGCAGTGCCATCCAGATACAATGAGTTTGTGTTTGATGTCCTCAAAGTCAGCATCTGTTTCTCCTGTCCAACAGGGACACAGGTTTATCTGTTTCTTCCATCTTAGCTTCTAAACTTCTACCAGATCACCATCTATGCTTCGAGACTGTGCTTTTTATTATTTTCCCATTTCTCTGCTTTATACAAATATTTCTAATACCCTCTCAAGAGTTGCTTAACAGCATTCTTTCTAAACTCATCATATTATCCAGATACTCCCTATTTTTTCTCATTTAGTATTCTTCAACTGCTCTTCTTCTTATGTGAGAGTCCCTATTTCTCATCTTTACTTCATTAAACCTCTAGCAATTAATATAAGTACTTCTCTTTTCCTTTGTCCCCGATATTCTGTTGAATATCCATCCTGAAATCTATTCTTTACCAAATTCACATACTCATTTCTTTCCAAATGGGTCTCCTACAGCATTGCTATTTGCACTGTGCATTTCTTAATATAATTAATATTCTTTTCCTTCGTCTCTGCCTGTGAGACCATTCACATTCCTAGATAATATGGAAAGTGTTGTCATTATTCCCATCTAATATATATGTTATTATTACCACCTTATGTATATGTCTATTCCCTGCTTTTGTGACAGACACACACACACACACACACACACACACACACACACACACACACACACACACACACACACACACACACACTGTTTGGTAGGTTGATCCTGTATACTTTTTTTCTTATCAACATTGGAACCTGTCACATTTTACAAGACTTTTGCTTTAATGAAAACTCTCAAACAAAAACACAAACACACCCCGAAAACCTGTTCACTTCATACAAACACACAAAACTATGTACATCTTCAAATAATGAAGTTTAACCCTCCTAATAGGACCAGTTGTTCCAGACAGACAGCTGCAAACATTGGCCTTAATTAACCTAAAGTTGAGGTTAACCATGCTAAAGGCATGTTACTGCTTGTGCTTCTACTTACTTTACTTGTTGTCTTTTTATGTTTATCATCCACTCAGATGTGAAAAAACAACTTGCATACTTTCAGAAAATATTAACTTTTATCCTTGAAGAAACTAGTGATTTGGCTTTGTTTTATTGCCCTATAATCAATTTGCCTCCATGGAAACGCAAGAGGAAGACTTACCCTCCGCTGCAGGCTTTTAAAGAGAATCTGAAACATTGTTTTGCTAAAGAAAAACCTTTTCATTATACTCTGTGTTCACTTATTTACCTGTTTCCACTTTTTAATTAAGCCAAGGGTCTTAATCCAGACATTCATCTATGCAACAGTAATAGAAAACATATCAGTTCTACATATATTATGATCTGCATACTTTTATAACACATCTCCCACCTCAGCAATCCAAGATTACAGCCTTCTAATTTAAACATGTTTTTGTCTAGCCTTTTTTTCTCTTTTTGCATCATAATGCCTACTTTTCTTAGTACTAAAAAAGAAAAAAAAGACATGCATTTACTTTAGTATCTTTATCATATACACCTAACTTACTTTTCTATGAAAACGTAATCTATATCATGAAAAGTTTCATAGAAATACTGTTATAAACAGAAATTGTTTTACTTAGTTTTCCCTCCCTGTCCCCCTCACCTCCTCTGTGTCCTTCCAAACAATAATGACATGAACTGAGGCAAATGCCTTTCAACCCCCCCCCAGAAAATGACTAGAATATGGAAATCAAAATCTAAACCAACTGTATTTGAAATACTGAATATTGTCAAACAGATAAAAGAACTGGATGTAGGTTATTTAGAGAAGGGAAGGAGCAAATTACAGAGAAATAAATGGTATTTGTGTGAACAATACACGAATAATGTTCAGATTGAGTGAGGTTTATAAGAAGGCAGGAAATGAGTAATTTATGTAATGTTGGACTGAATGACAGCTGTTAAGAAAAAAAATATCTAATGTATAATGTATGTAAATGAAAAAAATGTTGGTGTGGTTTGTTTTCTTTGTAGATGTGCCAATGTCTTAACTGATAATGTAAGAAAGGTATTAAAGAAAAGAACGTGCAAAGGAGAGCCACCGAGGATTCAACAATAGGTCAGGGTAAATGAAATAATATGCGAAGATGAAATTTGAACAGAAGGTAGATGAGAGAAAGCAGGACTAAGTTTTAAACAAAATATATGCAGTTGTTACATATACATCATACAAAAGGTAGATGGGGTGGGCAGGGTTTGTCACAGAAGCTGTCATAAAAGTTGTAGTCAGAAAATGAGGTGAGCGGAGTCAAAGGGAAAATTACAGGTACCCTGTGTAACGTTTTATTTAATTAATAAAATAGTTACATTGTCTAAGAGCCAAAGTGCAGATAGTGTCTGTAACTTCTTAATGCAGGAAGTAGACTTGCATTAGGTATAGAGCTGTGTTTTAGACTAAAACAACAGCATTTTTTCTCCTCCTGTTGAAAACATATTACTTTAGTGATGTACAATTTAATTTAGCTGGATAGATATATTTTCTTTTTCATTTCAAGTTCTACATTTTGTGTTCCTTTTGAGTGTTTTATGTATGCATTTTTGTTAATAGTTCTAAAATATTTGTCCTGTTGATAGACTGGGAAGAAAACAGTGTGTGTGTGTGTGTGTGTTTGTGTGTGTGTGTGTGTGTTTGTGTGTGTGTGTGTGTGTTTGAGTGTGTGTGTGTGTGTGAGTGTGTGTGAGTGTGTGTGTGTGTTGGGGAGAGAACTATCTCCTCTGTATTGTGGCACTGGTCTTGGACTGATTCACAAGTGCCTGCTTTGTTTCTTAAAAATACTTTCAGTTTAGGATATGTTTGGGCATCTGGGGATTTGACCGGTATGATTTTTTTTAAGTCCTTTCTGAAATGGGTCTTGAAGTAGTGTTACTTTATTTGCAAGCAGAAGGTATAATAGCATTTAACCAGAAAGTACCAAATGGGAAATTCAAAGCCCAGAAACTAATGCATAACAGATGTTATCTGTGTTGAAAAAAGAAAAAATAAACATTTCCAATTATCTTGCACTTTAAGATCTAGGCTCCCTAGAGCATCATTTTAGTCATAGATTCTGAATATGTGCTCCATATGGTAAAAGAGCAGCTGCTGACTGTGTTTACTGTGAAGTAAGTTTGCCATGTGTCAGAAGACTTATGCAATCAGTATTAAATAAAGGTTGACAAAGTTATGTTTTGTACTTTTTTCCAGATCTTTCTGTTTAGTAATGAGGGGTAAATAAGCATTTTCTGCTTTATTCATGTAGGCTAGATGTAGTAGTAAAAGCAGTGATCTCTGAGTCAGCCAGCAAGCCCTTTTTCTCAAAAGCGGTCACTCATACTCTTAATCTTCTAAAGTAAAGAAAGAAATTTGTACTAGTAAAGTCCTGTAGCTGAATGCTAGACTGTTTGCAAGTATACCCTAGGTGCATTTTATATTGCAGTAGCACAAATTAGATCAAGGAATTTTGGTAAGCATTTTTTTATATATATTTTTGGCTCCACCTTGGCACTGACCATCAAGCCACCTCCAACAGCCTTCTGGTCCATGTACAAGTTTCTTCCTGATGGACCACCAGTGTTCCCTTTGCCAAGTGTTTCCCCAATGGGAGAGTTACTATAAGACACACTGTACTGGGTTAGGTTCCTCGCCAGGTAAGCGGTAAGATAGGCTGATAGAGAGTCCATCATCCATTCTTGTGTAACTTTTTTTTTTTTTTTTTTTTAATCACTGGTGTATCTTCCTTCTCCTCCCACGTGCTGACACTGTCCTTTTGTAGGCTGGCCAGGCAATGAGAGGACTTCATTGAGTGCTGGATCTGCCCTCTGGCTGCAATGCAGACCCATCTTACTTTGCTCCTCTGCCCTAAGCCCACCATCGTATCCAAGGACTCCAGCCTCTGCCACGGCCCATTGGATAGTGCTGTTGCATGTCCCCTCTTTCGGATAGGCACTTACATCCTCTTTGTTTCTCTACCAGTCACCCAGACTGTTAATCGAACTCTGGTCACTTGGTATTTTCTCACGGCTTTATTCTTCTATGCCAGGGAAGTAATATAGCATTTCTTTACATAATGAATAGAAATTTTGTTTATTTTAAAACTGATCAAATGAATGATGATCAAAGCCTTTTCAACAAAGTTAAAATACCTTCTTGTGTTTTCAGATCAATTTTATCCTGTCTTTACCATACAGTTCATTTTATGCTATACTTATGTTGGGTAGTGTTTTTTAAAGTACAGTTTTGTCCTTGTCTCAAGACTCAGGACCATGTTTGCTATAGAGAATTCAGTATGCTACGGATGCTAACTAGAGAGCTTCTTAACAAGCAGGTTTGATTCCAGATGTCCTAGCATGTCTGTTGCCAGATCCTTGAGTGTGTTTGAATAATATTTTTGATCTATTGTAGAAAATGTTTCGTTTGATTTAACTTATTTGTTCTGGTAACCAGATTGGGCTACTGAACGCACACATAACTTTTTTTAATAGGAGCTTGACAAATGGAGTTGGAAGTCTTTTTACTCAGGAATTCACACTAAACAGATAAGGATAGATGAAGTCCAAACCTGTGCCTTTTCCATCATATTGCATGTGATAGTTGTGTAATAAAATGTGTGCTGGGCTTGTGGTTTCTCAAAAACAATGTTCCTATTTATATGGTTTTAACTCTGCTTCCCTCATTTTCTTTCTCTCTACAAATCCTTCATTGTGTTAAATTTAATTTACTGTTATACTACCCATTTTTTTCATCTGACTTCATGGCTTCCTGAACTTGCTTTCTGTTGCTTTATCTATATTTGCCAAAAGGCAGAATTGTCCTGCCAACAATCTTCCTCTAGTCACATTGTTCATAGGTGGGTACTAGGCTATTGGCCCAAGGGCCTAAGTAAGCTTAGCCAACAAGGTTCCCTGGCTTACGCCACCCAAGAAAGTTATTTTCCTGTGCCCCTGTCGAGCAGAGCCACAGAATTGATCCCCGGGGTGTATTTCCTATTTCCCATCCACTCAGCAAGATTTTTTTTGAAGAGTGCTAATGAGGAACTTTGATTGACATAGATGGGTAGCTTGTTCCAGAGTATGGGAAGTATCTGGGACAGGAATGTATCCCTCCAGCATGTCCTGTTTATTGTGGTGACAAGGTTTAGATCCCTAGAGCGTGTAGCTAGGAGGGATTGGGATTTCTTTAGGTGAAGCATGTCCAACAGCTCTGGGTTTTACATAGCTTTATATGTTAGGCAGAGATCACCTCAGAGTAGGCTATAAGCTACGGAGTAAAGCTGGAGTTTTTTGAGACGGTCAGTCTAGGGCATCTGTTTGAAGCCAGTAATCCTCTTTGTGAGGTACTTCTCTGACCTTTCCAGCTGCTGCAGATGTCTTGTGAGGTACATTCCAAAAGGGGCGTTGTACTCTATAATGGGTCTAATGAGTGTCGAGTAGAGGGAAACCATGACCTCTTTTTTCCTGGATGAGAACCCTTTTGTGATGAGGTGTGCTACGTAGAAGGATTTCCTGACTACTGTGGCGATGTGATTATCAAAGGAGAGACTACTGTCCACTTAGGTCCCCAGGTCTCTTATCACACATTCGGCATTATGTTGACTGCTGCCTATGTGGTAGTTCATGGGTACAGAGTTTTTACCAAAGGGGATGACAATGCACTTTTTGGCATTGAGCTTGAGGCCATGGCTCTGACACCAGGCATCTGTCTCAGTGAGGCCCTTCTGTAGGATGTCCACATCATTTGGAGACTCGACTATGGCTCCTAGTTTGCAGTCATCTGCAAACTTCGTTAGCCAAAGGCCTTCTGTGTTAGCCTGTACTTCAAAGAAGTAGATACCAAATAGGAGAGGTCCCAGGACTGAACCCTGTGGTACTCCACTTGTCACTGGTTTGAAGTCAGATTTGGAGTCTGCAACTTTTACTCTGTGGGTTCTGTCAGTGAGCCAGTTGGCACCCCATCTTGTGACATAAGGATTTATACCTCGTTTAGTGAGTTTATCTATAATTCCAGAATGGGGGATGGTGTCGAAAGCCTTGGCAAGGTCAAGATAGGCTGTGTGAACCACCTTACCCTCGTCTACAGCTTTGGTGACTGCCTCAAAGAAGTCAGTCATGTTCAGGAGGCATAATCCGCCTTTCACAAACCCGAACTGGGTGAGGTCCAGAGTTTGGAGGTTACCAGTGTCTTTGTTTATGAGTTCCATGATGATATGTTCCATGCCCTTACAGACCAGGCTTGTCAGGCTAATAGGGCGATAGTTCCTGGGATCAGTGGTGGCTCCCCCTTTGTGGAGTGGGATAACTGTTGCTGTGTGCCATTCAGTGGGCACAAAGCCTGATGTGAGGCTATGATTGAACATGGTGCTTAGGTGGGGAGCCAGTTCATTCTAAAGTTCGTGTAAAATGCAGCCTGGGATGTTGTCCGGTCCCATGGATGCTGTGTTTTTGGCATTAGAGAGTGCAGCTTCCCGTATAGATATGGGCCCTTTAGGCGGTGAGAGAGGGGTAAAGTTAGCACTGAACCAGTCTGTCAGGATGTTGGCAATATCAGTTGGTTCTGTAATTTTCGTGCCGTTGTGCTGTAACTCAGAGCAGATCTGGGTGTTGCCATTGAGATTCCTGACATAGCTATAGAATGCTTTGTAGTTGTCCTTAGAATCAATTTTGTTTTCGTAGCTAGCTTTGGAGGATCTTATAAGGGATCTTAGCTTCTTACTGAGGGTGACCAGGGAGCTCCTCCACTCATGGAATATTACTCTCTTTTGCAACAGTTTCTTCCTTCTGTTGTAGAGTTTGTTTATGGCAGGGGACCACCAGATTGGCTTCCCTTTTTTGGAGGATAGCACGATCCATGCACTTGTGTAGGGTTCAGCAGTCGTAACTGTATTGTCCATCTGCATGGGTGTCCTGAAGTTCGCCACTTCTGTCTTAAGAAGCATGAAGTTGGCTTTGGAGATTCACTTTCATGATGGAATGTATCATAATAAAGTCAAAGTTTAGTGGTGCAGGCTTAATACTACCACATCACACAATGTTTAGAAAGTGACATCATTCAAGAGAAAAGATACTGAAACAGAATAATTTGCCAAACTGGAAAGAGGAAAGCTCTGAATTGTATTTCAGGGGTGGGACATGTTAAAAAATATGATCTGACTCTGAAGTTTCTTTGCAGTGATGTACTGTTCTGGTATCCTCAGTATGCCCAGTTTGGCACACTTTTGAAAAAACTACAGCTCTCACCTCTTGTTGGTACATAGTATAGTGTTTTGCACTAGTTTAGGACAAAGTACCTAGCCCTTGTGTCCCATTACTGTTTGTTACAACTCGGAGAGTTTAGATCTCAGTTCTAATGTACATTTTTAGGAAGCCCCCGCATTTTAATGAGTAAGACACTAGTGTCATTACAGTATTCTTGTAGTCATCAAATTATAAGTCAAGAGCTGTAGCATCACTATTTATACTGCCTGGGAGAAGTCTGATATGACTGAACTGAGGTGCAGGGAGTCTTCTCTTCTTTTTTCTCTTCAGGCAGGTGATTACTTACTACCCAGAACTAAGAGACTCCTGTGGGACTTCCTGTACTATGTGGTCCATGCTGTTTGGTGTGTGCTGAGATAAGGTCGCAAGGATTGAGAAGTATACCTTTAGAATGTACAGTCTGAAACTCATGCAGCCCCGATCCTAGGCCTCACCACCCTGAACACTGGGCCCAATTACCTTATACTCAGTACTCACTTTCCACTTGCTTATCACTGCACGCATCATTTGATTGCTGGAATGTGGTAAAGTATTGCAGTGTCTGCTGTTCCCTCACCATCTCAGTGGGACTGAAGATTGTGAAGATGCTATTGTCTTACATCTGAGACCAGCAAAGATAACCTAACCCCTCCCTATAGTTCTAATTTGGATAATCCCTCCTGTGAAGAGACTCTTTTTCACGAGATTCTTTACAGTTTGGCCTTTAATGCCTTCACCTTCTCCACAGGAAAGGCACACAAAAATATTTCAGAAACAAGGATGAAAAACAGAACTTTTTGAGGGATACCGGTTTTACACTCTAATAAATCCAGATGCTGAGAACTGTGATTTCCAACAGACTGGAGTGCCATCCTGGCCAAGCACATCTTGGTGTAGAGTCTTGCATGATGTCTTGATCCTACATGGAGACTATAGACTAATGCACTTTTGGCTCCATTGCCTGCTGGCCATCAGCAAGAGCCATTCCTGGTCTATTCCCTTTATCCTTTTTTTGCTGATGTGTGTACTTGGGTGTGCCTGTAGTGCCATCCACTGGAAATGTGCATGTCCCTGCACACACCCCATGAAGACTTCCATATATGTGGCTTGGCAGAGGCAAGAACACCCTTGGCCTGTATATTACATGCAATACACCTCGCTGTCTCACTCTCTAGTAGCTGCCAACATTAGAATGGGCCACAATTTAATTTCCACCCCCCACCCTCTCCAAACAGGAGTTGGCAAACTTGCCTTCAGATTATTCTCTCACGTCCTACAAGTTCCTGCAGTGCTGAAGCTACTAGCTGAACATTAGTTATCTGTTTCATGGTTACGGCTCCATTTCTGTATCTGGGTGACAATAGCCTTTTTCTTTTTTGCTGACAGATGAGAAGTCCGGAGATTTGGGCAGACTAGAAAAGAATATGCTCTCCTGTACAGCTCTGGGCTTTTATCTGTTTCTCACACCTGTTCATGTCATGCTTTCTTCATACCCTAAATACTTCTAGTTTGCTTAGGATTCATACCTCAAATTTCCAATTCTCCTTACTATTTTTGTGACAATTCTCTAGATGTGCCTGCCAATAAATACTTTTGCAATCATACTGCACCCCTGTTACCACTGGTGGGTGTTAAGAGCAGTCTACACACTGAACAAAACAATTAGTTCTCTCTCCAAAATTAGTGTAAGATCTGTCTTAAATTGTATTAGACTTCCAAGGATGCTTCTTCCTGAAAGACCTGTAGAACCACATACAGTTGTCTATGTGAACCACCACTCAGGGAACCATGGAGTCTACCGAACTTTGTCACACATCCCAGTTTAAAATGTAACCCAGAGTGTGAAAGAAGTATTTTTTATGTGTTTTTAGCTTTGTGTCTATCAGCCATCAAGCCTTCTCCTGTTTGTCTTCAGCCAGTTAATTACCTCCATTTTGGACATCCCAACTGTGGAAATGAGAGCCTTCTGATGGAGTTGTCATTCAGGCAGCCAGGTAGGTGGTTGGTGCCCTTGCTAACATTATGGTAATGAAGTTGTTTATATTGGGCTACTAACCTGACCCATCATGGCTGGCACGAGTACCTGCATCTGTCTAGGAATTGTACTCCATTTTGTTGCATGTATATACTTCCAGCCACATACTGATGAAGAGCTGTCTCACTGGTTTATGATTTGCCAAGTCTATGTATTTGGTCCTTACCATTTAATTTTCATGCAAGTCTTTGCTTACATGGTGGCAGTTAACCAACCAAGACAGCACCTTTCCTTTCCCCAGTGATAGATGAGCTGGTATTGGAACCTTACTACCACCCTACCTTATCCAACTGTTCCAGTAACTAAGATGCAGATCGAACTCTGGTCATCTGTGTCACAGTGAGGGCTTTGTTCCTCTGCACAACAGAGCTGAGCGCAAAGAACATGCAATATATCCATCCATCTATTTATCCATGTGAAGTTTGTGATTTTAGCAAGCTGAACAGGGCAGATGTCACATTTTTTTTATTCTCAGAAGCAGCCGTAATTCATGCTGCAAGATTCCAAGGCATTCCTGGAGAAGTTGAGATATGTACGCTCACCACTGTGACTTTGTCCTTCCCTGAAGCCTTCCTTCAAGTTGTCCGCATGACATATCCCATGAGAGGAGTCCAAAGGCATCCCCCCCTGAATGTAAACAAAAACATCACAAGGAAAACAGGATCCAGGAAGCCAGTAAACTGAGTCAATGGCAATAAAAAAACAGTAAAATCCAAAAAGCACTGCGGATTTCGAAACGCCAATAAAAGCTTTTAATCTTACAAAGCTTTTCAGATTTCTCTCAGTATTAAAAAAAAAAAAATCATCCCCAAAAAACATCAGTTACTTAAAATACCAAATTCAAATTTCATCACACAACACGGCCTGCAGTCAGAACACAGAGTTAAGTTTAATAAAATATTTAAAAAAGTATTCTCTACATAATTTTTAAAATTCAGCATCAGAAAACTACATCACCTGATATTTGCAGGCAGTCTCCCATCCAAGTACTAACCAAGCCCAACCCTGCCTATCTTCTAATATCAAACAGGATAAGGTTTATTTGAGGTAGTACGACTATCTAACAGACAATGGCACTTAGTATACAAGTTATTTCAAATTATTTTCTTTATGCTTCAAAATTAGTTTTAAACTAACAGCTGAATTAATACCAGGTTCATACTTGGCCTGTAATCGTAAAATTCATTCGTATTCAATGGTTTCTAGCCTGTTATTAAAATCCCCACCTATAGAGTTTTTAACCAATACATAACTAACCCTAAAGTTAAATAAATATATGATCAGAACCATAGTCGGACACATGTTTAGCAAGGGAATTAGTACTAAGTTTTCTCCTTGTGTCCAGCTGATTTTCTATATGTTCTTTTAGCTTCCCGATACTTTTTCCTAAATAAAAACTAGTACACTTTGAACAAGTAGCCAAATAGACTATGTTACTGGAACAGGATGGACGAATTCATGGTTACTACATATTCATTTGCAACAAATACAGTTGTAACAGGGAAAAGTGCTAACTTTACTATTGGATTTATGTGTAGCAATTTCCTTAACATCTTTGTAACAAAGACGTTATTTAAGGTTCTGACTATTCTTATATGTAAAACTAGTTTTTTTACCAGTAATCTGTCTCAGTTCAGGTAGAGCCAGTAAAATTGCCCAATTATCTGAGAACTTTTGCTTACTCTATCTGTTCTGTTAAAGGTAGTAATATATCTTATCCCTGTTTGTTTGTTCATTATTCCTAGAAGACATGGACTCTTGGTTCACATTACCTGTAAAATAAGGTTTCACAGCTTCTTGTCTGTCACTAATAACTTCACATTTTAATCCTTGTAACAGTCCACTGTCAGAGCCTCTGTTCTTACATTCTTGTATCATATTATCCACTTGTTCCATACAGACATTAATATCTGATGTTATGTAGTCCAATCTCGCCTTCATTCTTACCCGTGGGTTCGGCTCTGATTCGGCCATACTCTAGCTCGAAGTCTACAATTGGCTCGTGGCTAAGAGGTATCCCATCAGGCCACAGGTCTATTCCCCAGATCTCGTTTGCCACTCGTTAAGCTCAGATGTGGTCTCGCTTTTGGCCATGGCTAAGTATATTGTTTATAAAATTTTTATAAACTGTTGACTTGTTGCTCGAAAAAGCTATTTTCATAGCTTTGTGTGTGTGGTAGTGGTGTTTTACTTCCTGTATTTGTTTCTCTGGCTGTTTTTTGTGTCCTTGTCCGTCTGTTTGGGTATCCCGTTCATATCTCTTCCCCACGGGCTAGACCCATTTAAGTTAGAGGACCTAGTCCTCCCCATTGTTTCTGGTGGTCTTTGGTTTGGTGCTCCATTATGTAGTGTTTAGTGTTGTCTGGCTAGTGGTGCTTTGTTTCCCCGGGCTAGGCCCGTTTGAGTTAGAGGACCTAGTCCTCCCTGTTGTTTTCCCACCAATTTCTAGGCCGTTTCAGTTAGAGGCTCTGTTTCTTGTTATTTGGGTCTAGTGTGTGTACGTATTAATTTGTTCCTTTCAGCATGTCCAAGGGTCCTAAGGAACGCAGGCCTTCGGGTTTTAAAAAGTGTGTTGAATGCAGCAATAAAATATCTTTAACTGATGGGCACTCTGTGTGCGTGTACCGCTTGGGGGCTATTCACTTCTAAGAGTTCTGCTTGTTTTGTCATTCCTTCAGTCCCCGTGTGCTACAGGAGAGGAAGAACAAGCTCATTTTGAAAGGACTGCTTAAACACTCCTTCGAGGAAGACTTGGCCAAGTCTTCCAGTGCATTATCCTCACCAACTAAAAAGAACAAAAAGACTTCCAAGAAGCGCTGTCCGGCTCCGTCTGTTTCTTTGGAGCCGCCAGAGAAAGTTGCTAGAACAGCTTTTCCTTCTTCGGTTCCATTGCCCTGTGTGTCAAAAGAAGGTAGTCTCTTGACTAAGTCCGTATCGCTCCCAGCCTTTCGGACCTGATCACGGATATTTTGGTTCGGAGACTGTCTCCAGATTTTCGACTGGGTTCTCCTTCACGTAAGTCCCCTTCTGTAGGGAGATCCAG
Organism: Protopterus annectens; assembly: GCF_019279795.1. Lineage (NCBI taxonomy): Eukaryota > Metazoa > Chordata > Ceratodontiformes > Protopteridae > Protopterus > Protopterus annectens. The sequence goes on from NC_056739.1 coordinate 856,084,696, forward strand.
ATCTCCTACTTTATCTTCCAGGTCTTCCAGGACCCTTTCCGATGAGGACATTGATAGGGTGGTGAAGAAACTGCTTCAGTCATCGATGTTGGCTAAATTGATTTCAGTTCCGACCCAGTCTGCTCCAGAGCTTATGGCCTCTTCATCCTTTGTTGTTCCTCCTTCAAGCCTTTCTCGGCCTTCAGAGCCAGATTTGTCAGTGCTGTTGGGCGCTGTTAGGTCGGTTCCAGTAGCCTCGCCTAGCCTCTTGGTTCCAATTTCCGCTCCGACCCTGTCGGCTCCGTCCACGGGGTCGAAGGTTCACGGTTCTCCAGTTGGACCCGACGTTCCACTCAGTCACAGGGATTCCGCAACTTTAGAAATAAAAAAGTTGCTTTCAAAGGGAGCCATCCAGCCTGTCCCCGCAGACCAAGTAAGATTAGGGACTTACTCCAGATTCTTTTTGGTGCCGAAAAGAACAGGGGACCCGAGACCCATTTTGGATCTTAGCTGATTGAACCTTCATGTACAAAAGTCCAAGTTCCGCATAGTCACCTTTCAGTCAATGCTCCCTCTGTTAGGGAAAGATGTGTGGATGTTCTCCATTGACCTCAAAGATGCTTACTACCATATCAAGATGGACAGGGCATCGAGAAGTCATTTATGCTTCTGGCTGGGAGCCAGTCATTTTCAGTTTCGCACTCTGCCCTTTGGTCTCACCACAGCCCCCAGGGTCTTCACCAAATGCATGGCAGTAGTAACGGCTCACTTGAGATGTCAGGGATTCCAAGTGTTTCCATACTTGGATGACTGGCTCCTTTCTGCCACCACCAGTCATCTACTGTTACAGACCAAGGAAGCCACCATTACACTGTGCCAATGGTTAAGAATTACTCTAAATTGGAAAAAATCTGCCTTGTTGCCCTCGCAGCGTGTCATTTTTATCGGCGCCGAACTAGATACGGTGCTCATGAGGGCCTTCTTACCAGAAGAGAATTCAGGCTTTACAACAGCAGGTCTGCGCCTTACTACCATTGAGGAAGGTCAGGGCAAAGGTGGTCCTCAAGTTATTAGGGACCATGGCTGCCACAATCATGCTAGTTCCTCTTGCCAGACTACACATGAGGGTTCTTTAGTGGCTGCTTTTCGCCCAATGGTCACTGCAGCATCTCCCACACTCCCATTTTACTCTGATTACGGACACGTGCAATCGGGATGTATGCTGGTGGCTTCAGGCCAGCAATCTCCACGTGGGCAAGCCCTTTGTCCCATCTTCAACAGTTGCCACGGTAACCATGGATGCCTCCCAGATCGGGTGGGGGGGGGCATTATCTTGGCAGGACTGTCCAATGCCCGTGGCAAGATCACAAGACCCCATTTGCATATCAATGTCTTGGAGATTAGAGCATTGCTATTAGCGTTGCAAGCACTTCAGAGCTCTCTCCCTCTAGGGACAATTGCAATCCACTCAGACAACATGTCGGTGGTGTGGTACCTGAACAAACAGGAAGGAACCAAATCATACCCCCTTTGCAGATAGGCACTTCGAGTTTGGCAGTGGGTGGTGTCTTCCCAATGCTTTCTAGTTGCAACGCATATACTGGGGAAGTCCAACGTGATTGCCAACAGGCTAAGCAGAGCTATCCTAATGCCTCACAAGTGGTCCCTGAACAATTATGTTACGGAAGAAATATTCCACAGATGGGGTCAGACTTGCTGCGATCTATTTGCCAGCCCCCTCAATGCCAAACGCAGCAGCTACTTCACCCTTATCCCCCCAGAGGGGGAGATACCCAGGGATGCTCTGGCTCACGATTGACCCTCCAGTCTTCTCTATGCCTTTCCACCATTACCTCTGATATCAAAGGTCATTCAGAAAGCAGAGTCTGTGGGGAGCAAAATGATCCTCATTGCCCTACACTGGCCTCATCAGATTTGGTTTCCCTTCCTCCAACCCTATCTAATGGACAAGCCCTGGATTCTGGGCCAAGTTCCAGATCTGCTGACTCGTATGTCAGGACAGTTCCATCCCTCAATCCAGACCCTCAGGTTGACAGCTTGGCTGCTCCAGTTCCATCCTTAGTCAGGCTTCATGATTTTTCCCCAGAAGTGGTCCATATTCTATCATCTTCCCACAAGCCTTCTACCAGGAAGATTTATTCCAGTAAGTGGAAGAGATTTTCTATTTGGGCCTGTGAGAGCATATTGATCCTTATACAGCGCCTATTTCCGCAATATTGGAATTTCTTTCTCAACTGTTTAGTCAAGGTTCAGCTGCAGCAACTATTAAAGTGCAATTGGCAGCAATTTCTACCTTTCACGTTGCTAATGAGCCCAACCTTATGGCTCATAGGCTTTGTAGGGCTTTTATGACGGGGACATTGTTACTCCGACCTCCAGTCTTTGATCCAGTGATGCCATGGGACCTCAGTTTTGTACTACAGAAGCTCACGTCAACTCCCTTTGAGCCTGCAGCTATGTGTGACATTAAATTCTTTTCATTGAAGACCGTATTCTTGGTAGCCATAACTTCAGCTAGGCGGGTCTCTGAACTCCAAGCATTATCGATTAGACCACCTTATTTGGTGTTTCACAAGGATAGGGTCTCGTTAAGAACCAACCCTTCTTTTGTTCCAAAGGTTGCCTCTGTTGTCAATATCAACCAATCCATTGAGTTGCCTGTGTTTTTTCCTGAATTCTCCAACAAGGCAGAATTTAAGTTTCATCACCTGGATGTTCACAGACAATTGCGTTTCTGTTTACATAGGAACAAAGATTTTAGGAAATCAGATCAAATGTTTGTCTTGTTTTCAGACACTAGACTTGGGGTTCCTGTTTCTAAGGTAACCTTGTCTCGCTGGATCTCCAATTGCATCTCATTTATTTATGCTTCCAATGGCAAAGAATTACCCTTTAAAGTGAAGGCTCATTCTACACGATCTGTGGCTACCTCAACTGCTTTTCAGGCTAGGATGTCTATGGATGATATTTGTGCTGCAGCAACATGGGCTTCGACCCATACCTTTATTAGTCACTACAAATTAGATCTGGTCTCTAGAGGCAGATCTTCCTTTGGTTCCACAGTGCTCGAGTATTTTTCACTGAGCCACCCAAGATCAAGGTGCTAGGTATGCTGTCCCACAGGTAAGATTGGACTACATAACATCAAGAAGTTATGTACTCACCATAACGTTTGATGTATGTAGTCCATATCGCCTTACATTCTTACTAACCTTCCCTCTTTCCCCCTCCTAGAGGACCTGGAGGTATTGTCTCTAGGTGTCAGTAGTCCTTTCTGTTGTGGTTTTTCTTCTTCTCAGTGTGCATGTGTGTGAGCTTGCAGCAAACAAGATCTGGGGAATAGATCTTTTGCATGATGGGATACCTCTTAGCCACGAGCCAATTGAAGACTTCGAGCTAGAGTAAGGCCGACTCAGAGCCGAGGTTTGGCTCCGAACTCACAGGTAAGAATGTAATGCGAGATGGACAACATACATCGAACGTTATGGTGAGTACATCACTTCTTGTTCAGTCTGCTGGCCTTTAACATTTGACTATTTGCAATGCTTTTAAAAATGTGATTGGCATGCATATTTTTCCGATGAAGATATCTGTTAGCTTGTACTCCTTTTCTATATCTGCTGATATGCAAACTGTCTTCTTGTTTACCAGTTTTAACATCTAAAAACAGATTTCTTGATGGGAGTACTTGAACTTAAACTTAAGACATCTAGTAGTAGTGTTTAAATAGCTGACAAAGTCAGTCATTTCTTGCTCACCACCCTTCCAAATAAGGAAGATATTTTCCACAGAGTTTAAAAAAATGAATACACTTTGAAAAACAAGAAGTAGGACTAAGCTAAAAACATATTCAACTTCCCATTTATTAAGGACCAGGTTAGCATATGTGTTTGCGATGGGAGTGCCCATTGCCACACCAGATATCTGATGATAAACTTGATTTTCAAATATGAAAACATTGCTGGTCAATACAGTTTCATGGAACTCGTATATAGTTTCAATATTTCTTTTTATCAAAGTAGTGCTGCCACATAGAAAATTGCAAACTGCAACAACCTGTTGCTAGTTCAGAATAACTGAACAGGGAATTGGTGTCAAGACTTACTAAAATATAGTTGATATTTTGTTTAGATTAAGACCATTCATAAAGTTTGCACAAAAAAATCACCTGCGTCTCAAATATAATTCTGGACCTTAGACAAATATGGGCTTAGAAAAGTTTCTAAATATATAGAGAGAAACTCAGTCACCCAACCTTTTCCTGATACTATGGTTCTAAAAGGTGGATGTCTAAGGTCTTTATGAATTTGGGGTAACCCATGCAAAACTGGAGTAATGGGATGCATTACATTGAAATAGTTAAATAATTCATTAGGAATGTCATTGGATAGCAGCAGATCATAGATATATTCACTTTATGCACAATATTAGACAGGCCTATGTTATTTATTAAAAGTTCCTTCATCTTAAAAAAAAAAAATTGTTCATGAGCATTATATATTCTTTAGCTAAAATAACAATGGCTCCACATTTAACTGCCTGTTTGATAACTACATCCGTATTATTTTGCAACTTTACGACAGCCTCATGCTCTTCTTTAGTTAACTTATATAATTTGAACATATTCTGCTGTTTATACAGTTCTCATAACTGCTGCTCACAAACATTATAGAATGCAGTAATTACTGGGGAGATCATAGTGATAAATGTACTTGATTTTTTTACATACTTGAATGTTATTTGAACTGTCCTTAAACAAACATTTTAAATTTAAATTCCTCGTGAAGAGTTTTAAATCGGACAACAAATGCTATTTGTGTTAGAAGGAATAAATTGTAAGCCTGTATTCAATAGGGCATAGTCTGCTGGAGTCAGAATTAGCCTTGATAAATTAAGCAGAAACAAAATAAGTTGAAATAACTTATACACTGCCAGGGTCACCTTAGACAGTCGTACTACCTTGAATAAATATAATTCTGTTTGATGTTAGAAGCTAGGCAGGATTGAGCTTGGTTAGTACTTGAATGGGAGGCTGCCTGAGAATATCAGGTGAGGTACTTTTCTAATGCTGAATATGTTTTTAAATCTTTTATTAAACTTAATTAACTCTATGTTCTGATTGGAGACTGTGCTGTGTGATTAAATTTAAATTTGGTATTTAAGAAACTGATGTTTTTTGGAATTTTTTTTTAAACACTGATGAAGGGAGATATCCCAAAAGCTTTGTAAGATTAAAAGTTTTTATTGTTGTTTCTGAGTTCGGAGTGCTTTTTGGATGTAAACAAAAACATATTAGCTGGCTTCCGTCAGCCATGAGAAGCCGCATCTATTATTGTTGTTTGGACTTTAGCACACATACATGTATTATGTGAAGCATGGGTGTCACACTGTCCCCCTCAAGTTTATAAACAACCTGCAGACCTTCAGTAATACAGGCGCAATTCATTCTTAAGTTTACAGAGACCTTCATCCTTGTCTGCCATATGTCATGGACTGAGCTGTTTTAAGCTTCATTGGTTCTTTCATTCTGCAGCTAGTTTTAATCACTGCTTCGTTGCTTTTTCTTTCTCTATGATCTTTATGCAAACATCTCTGCTAGTTTGTAGAGTAGTTGCATAAAAAGTTAATGTAATAGTGGAATTTAGTTTAGCTCAATCCATAGGCCTAGCTTTCTTACCATCATTCCCGTACTTAAAGTAGAAAAAGGTGTTTTTTTTTTCTTTTCTCTCACTGCAGCATCAACAGACTCTGCTTTCCCTTGTTGGCTGGGTCTAAAGATACCCCCTCCTGTCCCTCACCACAGTCTTAGTCCGATAAGGATTGGGGCTGGAGAGGAGGTTGTGGCATCCTTAGACAGTGTCATGCTGCTGCTGCTGGAAGTGTTTTTACCTCATTTTCAACCCATTCTTGTGCACACTCCTGTAATACACCATGAATAAGGCATGCAATAGGTGAACTTTGATGAGCCTCCCCCTCACTTCTGCAAAGTGCATATGTTTGTAAGTCACCCTGCTTACCCCAGGAAGTACTCCATATTTGTTTCCTTGATCCACCTGAAAAATCTAAGTGTGTTGTGTGCCCATCAGAGCTCTCCTGCTGCTGAGAAGACTTATCCTCTGTGGGCTTTCGAGACTCAATGGTAAGCTAAAGCTGTTTCATTGCTGGGCGGATAAGCTCCCTTCTAGGGAAAAAAATCTTCCACTTTACTTTTTTACTAGGGAAAACTTAGCTGTAATTAAAAAGAAGTACTTTTAAGCTAGGAAGATGTGTATTGTTTGGCTGTCTCAAGATTCTTATGTACTTTTAAAAGAGAGTGAACTTTTTTTACTTATTTTTCTGTATTGTAACTGTGGTTATTTTACTTTTTGGGGATGTAAAGTATTTAAATTGTGTTTTTTTTTCTGAGAAAAATATTTTGGTGGTGCTTTCCTGTTTTACCAACTATTGCTGCTAAGTTTCCTCAGGATAAAGCACCATATTCGGCTTGACCATGGAACAAAGTACTGGATCTTTGGTTGGACCTTCTTCCATTCACAAAAGAAAGGATTGTTAATCAGCCTTTGTTACTACAACATGGCTGGTGATTATCCTTAGCCGCAGGTTTTTGACTCTCCTGTGGCCAGAGTTGGTCCTTCAGATCCACTCATCTTTTGCTTTGAATCCCTCTGGTGTAGTCCATGTAGACACCATGGACCGAGGGTTATACACATCCTCTGTGGCTGTAGGGTTCCACTTAGGGGAAAGGGAGAGCCACTTTTGTCAGCCATGGGAAAAGGGTTAGGGAGTGTGCCCATACTTGGCAAGAATGTGCCAATCCCTGGAGAAGTTTTGCTGGCAGTACTTAGTCTGTTTCTTCACAAATTCCTATCAAAAAGAGATAGACATTTATCTTCAATTGTGTCCATTACCCTGGACATGAGTAATTTATTGCACTTGGCTCAAGGTCTTGTGCATGCTCTTGACAGTTCATATGAGGTTGTTTCTGGCAAAAGACAAAGGGATTCCTCTTTCCCTGCAGAGATTCAAGATTTGCATCTTGCAGGGAAATGTGAAGGGACGTATATTGTTTTCTCCTCAGGATTCTGATTCAGATTTTTAGGAGAATGTGGTATCTGATTCTCCATATGAATGATTCTCTTCTCTGAGACTGTTGCTGGGGTGAATTAATGTTTTCAGTGGGAAAATATTGAGGTCTCTCAGTCCTTCAGAAAATATTATGATTTGTTATAATTGGAATTTCCAGAACCTTCACTTACCCCTCCAGTTTTGTCAGCTTTGGGGGATGTTTTTGTCACAGCTTGCAATTTCAGAGACAGTCAGCCTGCTGACCCTAAAAAGCAGGTTATTTAAAGTTCCTCAGTCTTTCAGGTGTTTATACACTCATTCCAGACCTGACCCAACGGCTTTAGCTTTAGTGAATTCAGCTGCTGCTAAACATTTTGTTGATTCTAATCCCTCTCCTTCTGATAAGGAAAACTTTTGATACATTTTGGGAAAAGTGTATGCGTCTGCACATTTAATTTTTAGAATTCTAAACTGTCAGGTTCATATGCCGAAGTTTATCCTGACTATTTGAGAAAATATGAGAAACATTTTAGTATCGGTTTCCTCTTGTGAGGAAAAAAATCTGTATTGTGTAATTTAGATGTTCTTTGTAGTCAATGTTGCAGTACTGATTCTTGGCTCTTCCTGCCATGCATAAGCTTCCAATTGGCACAATTTCCAGAATCTTTGTCATCCCCAGTCGAAGGATGTGCAAAGAATGACTTTTGGACTTCAAGGTAGAAGAGAGTCATCTGTCAGTGCCATCTTCAGATGCCTTTCCTTGTCACATGTATGCTCCCCAATCATGACATAGGGCCTAAAGGTGATGTACGGATGCAGATACTCTGAACTTCTTTGCCACCGGTTTAAATGCCTTCTGCTGTGCTGGCCATGTGTTCCTCCTGCGAAATCTACATAAACTCCTGCCTCCCAGAAGCTTTCTGTTCAGAAAAAGCCTGGTTTTATTTGATGCTTTTCTTCAGCCCCACCCCACTCCCCTTGTCCAAGTTCATTGTACCCCCACCTTTTCCTATTTCTTCCAAATTGGCTTCATATCACATCAGACTCTCATGTTCGGTTCATTATCCATCAGGGATATTTCATGGTTTGGAAGTCCCTTCCTGACTTTTCAGGCATTCCTTAGTCCCCTCAGGAATAACTTCCTCATTTCCCAGAGGTTCTTCACTTTGTTTTGGATCAGGGTACCATTCAAGCTGTACCTCCCACCCAGGAGGAGAAGGGACTTTATTCCAGAATGCCTTTGATTCCTTGGAATGAGGGTACATGGAGACCAGTTCTAAATCTTTCCCTGATCAACACCTTTCTCAAGATTCCTTCCTTTCATATGCTGTCCGTTCAGGCCTTTCTGGTGTTTCTGGATCACAAGGATGCATACTTTCATGTCCCCAAATATCCTCTTTTCAGGAAACTTTTATGTTTCTCTGTTTTTTTCCTTGCAATTTCAATTTTCTGTTTTGCCCTTTGGCCTCTCTGTTGCACCAAAAGTACTCACCAAATGCCTTGCTCCCGTCATTGCCTTTTGCAGGCTTCAAGGTATTCAGATTTTTTCATATCTAGACTATATGCGTATTCAAGCTCCTTCTCTCCGCAGTCTGCTTCAAGCTCTCCAGTTTACTACTTGACTTTTACACTGTCTAGGATCCACCATAAACCTCCAGCATTCATTTCTGATGCCTTTCCAGGATCATGTTTTCCTTGGATGCAGGCTTCAGATGGTTCCCATGTTGGCATCTCTTCCTGCCTCCAAAGCTCTGTCTCAAGTAACCTTTTTGCAAGACCTTTTCCTCTGGTGTCTGTCACAGGTAGGGAGTTTTTCAGGGCCTTGATATACAGGGTTTCCACCATTCCCATACTGCCCCTCACCAAGCTCCATAGGAGAAAACTTCAGTGGCACCCTTAGGTCAGTGTGGCTTCAACATTGCTCACCCCCGGAGTTCCTGGTGCCTTTTCTTCCCTGTGTGAAGCTCAAACTTCAGTGGTGAAAATATGAACTGCCTCAATCTAAGGATTCCTTTTCAAGCTTCAGTTTCCTCTCAGGAGCTTTTTACAAATGCCTCAGACAGGGTGGGGGTGCCTCTTGTGGCCCCCTGAAGATTCAGTGTCTTTGGCCTCCTCATCAAGGTCAGACCATTTCAACATAAAAGATGAGGCTCTGCAAGCTTTTCATACTCATTCATCCTGGGAAGTGATGTGGTATGTCAACTAGCAGGGAACCAGAAGGTTCTATCTTGTTTGCAGACTAGCTCTTTTGGTCTTGGATCTAGCTATCCAGCAGCAAATGACTCTTCAGGTGGTTTACATTCCATCAGAGCACAATTTAGTGGCAGACTTTGACCAGAACAAACACACAGGCTCACGAATGGATGTTTAACAGAGAGCTGTTCCTGGACATTGTCCATCAGTGGGGTATTCCTCAGGTTGATCTTTTCACCTCTCCTCTGAATAGACAACTTCCTGTCTTCTGCTCCAGAATTCCAAGTACTGTGTCTTGGAATGTGGACACCCTGTCTTTTCCTTGGAAGGGGAGGTTTCTGTATGCCCCCCCACTCCCCACCATTACTATGAGTTCTGTACATGATCAGGCAAGACTCTCCCAAAATGTTGCTGATGACTCCCTTTTGGCCCAGACAGCATCGGTTCTCCCTTCTTTCTCACTTGGCCAGGGGCATTTACCACGAGTTACCTCACCGGGTAGATCTTCTCACACAAGAAAAGAGGTCTGTTATCCATCCTCACCTGTCCACTCTTCAAATTACACTGTGGGTGGTAGGGTTTTGATCCCTTTTAGGTACCTCTTTTCGGAGGATGTGCTTCAGGTTCTGCAGGAGGTCAGGAAACTCACTACCAGGAAATCATGTATGTCCACATGGCAAAGATTTTCTGTGTGGTGATGGATCCTGTGTCAGTAGAGGTTCTCCTGGTTCTGTCTTATTTGTGTGATCTGCTCCATGCTGGGTTGGCATATTCTTTAGTTAAAGCTCCACACCTATCAATAGTTTCTGCTTGTCTGTCCTTGAATCCTCCTTTGACCTCTAGGTTTGAGGTCAAGCAATTGGTTAAATGTGTCCTTCATATCAGGCCTCCCAGGAAATCTGTTGGACTTTCCTGGGACCTCAGTTTTGTACTTGAAAAATTGACCCAGGCTCCTTTTGAGCATGATTCTTAAACTTTTTTGCAACATTGTGTTTGGAAGACTGTTCCTCTTTTGGCTCTTACTTCAGCCAAGAAAGTGTCTGAACTTTAGGCAGTCATGGCCATTTCTCCTTTTTTTGTTTTTCTGTAGAGACAGGGTGTCTCTTCATGCTAATCTTCCTTTTATACCCAAGGTGATCAGTAAGTTGTCCCCTAATCAGTCTTTTCATCTTCCTTCTTTCATGTTTTCCTTCACTGCAGCCTGCAAATGAGGAGGCCCTTCACACCTTGGATTTGCATAGTCAGCTCAGGTATTTTGATAAAACTAAAATTTTTCACATATCTGAATATATTTTTGCTTCTTTTCATCCTAGGAATTTGTTTTTGGCTATTTCCAAGCAGGCCATGCCCTCCTGGATTTCTAAGGCCATTTCCTTTTGTTATTCTTTTCATGGCAAATGTCTTTCCTCATCTGTAAAGGCACACTCTAGAAGGGCAGTTGCCTCCTCTGGTACCTTTTTCAGGAGTCTGGATACAAATTCTATGCTATAGGCTTCTACTTGTTCCTCTGTTCATACTTTCACTAAACATTACAAGTTGGATGTTGGATGTTGTTTACAGGGTTAGAGCAGGCCTTACCAGGGCTATCTTGCATACCTTTGTAGAAGGTTCTTCTCTGCCTTCCTCCTTCCAGGCTTCCTTTCGTGCTCTTGTGCTCTCCCTAAGGTGAAGATTACTACAACAGTGATATGGAAGACCGTGTACAGTTCTGTAAAAATTTACCATAACAGTAGCTGTTCTTCTCTTCACTGTTGCAGTATTCAGTCTCTCCTTCCTTCCCCCTCTGTCCTGACTCTTGCTTTGTGTTCTGGTCCCCCCCCTGGATGAGGGTCTCTTCTCCCTTCTTTACTTACCTTCTGGATGCACATATTCCTATTTATCCTTGAGAGTATTCTGTTCCTCCTGGGGCTTTTTCTGTTCTCAGTATCTGCATCTGTACATCACCTTTTTTCCCTATGTCATGAGCAGGGCACATACATGCGGCATACAGTGCCTAAAAGAGCTAAAGGCTTTGGTATACTGGATGGACATTGGGCTATCCTTGGCAGGAGATCCCTTAGGTGAAGAATACTTCAACAGTGAAGAGAAGGACATCTATTGTTATGGCAAGATTTTACATAAAACTGTACTTTCTTTGTAGCCATTGTTATTAGATGATCACTGTTAATCGGTCATCTCGTTTTTCTCCAGGTTTATTCCTTCTTGCTATCAGATAAATATCCCACTGGGGATTTTTCTCATCTGATTAATGTTTAAAGAGATCAATCACTGCTTAAAGTGTGGGAAACAAATCCCACACAAAGATTTTTCATTCCTTCTCTCTGTTTTGTCTGGGGCCTCAGCACGACATTTCTAGTTATCAGGATTGTGTTCAGTTTTGAGCAAAGGCATTTAAGCATAAGGCCAAAGTCCTTATAGCCCAGGTGGAATCTTCAGACTCCGCCTCCTTCTGCTTTGTTTCATTCTTGTGCTTTGGCTGCTATCTTGCCCAAGAAACGAAACAACAAAAGTTAAAGGAAAAGGACTGAGAAGATGCCAGCGAATCTTTGGCTGTTGTGTTTGATGACCAGTGACTCAAATGAGGCACCTTTCCAGCTTCCTGGTCTGACTGCTACTAGGCTTGAGCCCTCTGGCATGACCCATATGCTGTCATGGCAGCTGACCAATCAGATATGTTAACTGCAGTGCCCTTGCTGCATTCCACAAGCTTCTGCTTCTGACAGTCTTGCTTTGGTTACAGAGGGAGATGATGATTCTTCTTTAGTTGTCAGATATGATCCAACTTCAAGAACACGGACCAATGTCGAAGTAAGCTGACCCTGTCCTGAGGCCTTCTTTTCTAAATGGATGCCCAAGCCTGCTACCCGGCTTGTCCAAGCCAACAGCCCAGGTTGAAGCACAGGACCTTTTGAAGATAGCCCAGGGGTTCATGGCCTTCATGAAATCTAGAGAACGTAACAGCCTACCCTGTAAGCTTTTCCCAGTAAAAGAAGGAGGAATGTTTCTTTTCAAGATGTTTCTGATTTCTTTGGATCAGTGGATGAGAAAGAATTATCTTCTTCTGAGCACCCCCTTCCTCAATCCTATCCTGATTCAGATGATACCCTCTTTTCTTCTCCTAGGGCACGTATCCTTCCAAGATTCTTTGGACAAGACGGAGGCTTTTAGCTGGGAGAGCAAGGAATTCTGTCAGGGCGAAACCCATTATAGAGAGCTTCAAAATCTACCATCCCCAGACCACTGGCTGTTCCTCCAGTTCATGTTCTGCTAAATAATGTTTTTGATGACATTTCTCTTCACACGGACACTGTCTCCTACATCAAAGAAACCAGATCAGTTTTATAGAGCACCTGATTCTCAAACACTTTAAATAAAATCTACAAGCTGACCCTTCAGAAGTATCTACTGAATCCTCCAAAGGTGCTCTTAAATATTAGGCTAGACATCCTTTACCAAATGACAGAGAAAGAAGACTACAAGATAGATTTGGAAAAAGACATATACTTCTGCTGCCCACTCTAAGATGGTCCTTAATTGTCAGTTCCATATGTTGAAATATTTAATCTCTAACAGAACAAATCATTTCCAAAACAGAAGGCATCACTGACAAGACCTTACAGAGAGACATAAAGGGAACAGATAGATCAGCACTGCAAGTCTCCAGACACTCTCTAAAAGGTAGTTACAATGCACTGGATGCATCTTGCAGAGCAGCTGCTACAGACTCTGTCATCCATAGACATGCTTGGCTGAGGACTCAGCCACTCTGACCAGCTTAAGGCCGAACTCCTGGTTGCTTCACTGGATTAGGAGTTCCTTTTTGCAGAAAAAAAGTATTTGAGAAGTTGGGCAAAAGAAAAAAAGATATAAACTGTGAATGATTGTATCTATCCCACCTTTAGATATAATAGGAATTATTCTTATAAACCTTGGCCTTTTCTTCCTAAGCAAGACAAGGGGAGGCCTCCCCGAGCAAAGAAACCCAGGGAGTCTAGGAGGTGGCAACCTGAACAGCACCCTAGACCTGGCAGTTCCAAGGACCCTATCCCCCCAAAGAACAGTTGTGACTATCCACAGCCCCAATCCCCATGCGTAATCCTGCACCCCTCCCTCATTGGGGAGACTGTCCTCGCTCCTAGACCAATGGAAAGCCATCATCACAGACCATTAGGTCATTAACATCATTGATGATGGGTATTCCATTTGGTTCAGGGAAAGACCACCCTTCCTAGGCATGCTGAAATACCCAAAAGAACAAGAGGGTCTTCGCCCTTCCATGTTCACCAGTTCCTGCATGGGAAGAGGGCACAAGTTTTTACTCAAGAATCTTTCTTGTCCTAAGAAAGGAAAGTACCTGGAGACCGATCTCAGACCTCTCAAAGTTAAACATGTGCCTATATGTTCCAAAATTTAAAATGCTAACCCTTCATAAACTGCTGCTATATGATCTTTCAAAAGGCTTATATAGTCACATTAAACCTAAAGGATGCCTACCTTCATGTCCATATCTCAAAGGAAGACAGGAAATACATTTGGTTTGTTGCAGCAGGGTTACATAACCAGTTTTGTGCTTTTCCATTTTTGTTCATTGCTCCCAGAGTTTTCACCAAGTGTTGTAGCTCGTTGCAGAACCTTAAGGGCACACATTAACCCTTGACTTAATGACTGCCTTATCCAGGTAACAGCCATTCCAAAACTCAAGTAGCCATACAAATCCTCATGGATTGCTTCTAGAAGGTAGGGCTCACCCTCAGTCTCCACAAGTCATTGATTTAGCTGCAGAGAATTCTTTTCCTGGGCACACTGATAGATTAAGTAGTGCAAAAAGCCTTCCTCCCCAGGACAATATCTCATACCTCACAAATTATCTGGTCAGCCTACCACCAAAGTGGACAATCTCTGCAGAGGAATTCCTAAGTGTCTTAGAATACATGGTACCCTGCATTTTAATGTTCCCTCTTAGAAAACTGCACATGAAAAAAACTCCAGTGGTTTCTAAAAACACCTGGGAACAGCATTCTTAGCATTATGAAATCCTGGTTCATCTCCTGCCCTGCTTAAAAAAGTAACTACTTTGGCAGAAGAATACCATATTGCAGAATCAAGGAGCAAACTTCTGCCTGCCAGAAGCACACAAGGCCATTATCACAGACAGTTCAGATATTGCCTGGGGAGGACACTTATGCCTTCCAAAAGTGCAGGGTTTCTGGACCCCAGAATAAAGAAAGCTGCACACAAACCAGAAAGAGATGATGACAGTCTTTCTAGTCATCAAAACATTTCAATACAACTTAAACCCAGGAACACTACAAATTTGCACAGACAACACCACAGCTATGTGGTACATAAGCAAGCAAGGCGGTAACTATTATTACCCCATGTGTCATTTTTCAATTGTACAAGGAAATGATCTGGCAAATCAGATTGGATGCTACCACCACTCCTGGTTTAAATCACTCTGCATTTTATCCCTTAAAGCAAGAGCCAATCAGTTATAAAATTGTTAATCCCTCTTAGCGTTCTTGTAAAGATGTTGATTTTTTTTTTTTTTTTTTAATTTTCTCTATTTTGTTCTGATGAAGTCTAGGCTATTAGCTAGATAGAAAGCATTTAACTTTTAATACACCTAGTTGTGTGTTTCCCTTTGTGGTACTATGGGCGTTTTTATTTTCAATCTCCCATTTTTACCCTTCCTTCTCTGCAATCTTTTTTAACTTTGGCAAAAACGCAAAATAAATAGTCACAATAGAATGTTGGTAAGCAGACATTTAGAAAAATTTAGAAAAAAAAAAAAAAAACATGGCAAAGAGGTTACTAAAAGAAAAGCGCCCCCCCCCCCCCCCCGAATAAAGGACAGTCATGTATGTCAGAATGACTATATGAGGGACCTTGTCTCCCCCCCCCCCCCGAGCATGGCACTCCCTTAATTCTCCCAGCTATTATGATTCTCCATGTCTATCTCTGACAACAGATTGTTTCACACAATGTGTCCTGAATGTGATCCCGTGGCTACAGATGGAAGAAGGAGGAATTGCCTTCTTTGTGTGTCTGAATCTCATCAGTTCTCTGCCTTAACATTTCAGCTTTCCACTGCTCCATTAGTGTTAACAAAGTGTCTAGCTCCTGTCATAACCCACCGTAGGCTACAGAGTGTCCATGTTTTTCCATATTTAAACAACTTGCTTATCTTTGCAGATGAATGACTGCTATATCTTATGCAGGATATAACCCATATAGCTTAGGCCGCTGCAGCAGTGATTACTGGAACTTCTACTGTTATGGTAAGTTTACTTACACAACTGCACTTTCTCATCACTCTGTACCAAAAGAATCTAGCTCACCAGTGACTGGATTCTTTTTGGAGCCCCCTCCCCCCATACTGGACAGAAGAAAGTAAATGGAGGCCAAGCCTTCAACTATGTAGTACATCATCAGCCAAACCATGAGGCTACTTTTCAATGCAGCTATTGGTGTAGAAAGTGTAGTGGACACTGGCAAAGTCATGTGTCGCCATGTCTGGCTGATGATATGTGACTTTGCAGATGACTTTTAGGTGCCCTTTCTGAATGCCTCTTTTTATGTACCATCACTGTTCGGTCCAAAAATGAGGGAGACCTTCATGACGAGCAAATGAGGAGACAACAGTGTAACCTACTGGAGTCTTTTGTAACTTCTCAAATATCCTACTCCAGGAACCAGAAGGGTAGCAAGGGACTGTGGGTTAAAAAATCCCAGTGTTCTACTTATAACTAGTCCTTGGACAGGGCACCTCATGGCTGAGGGTGCCATTTAAAGGACACTTCCCAAGTGATAGGGGGGGTCCAAAGAACTAAGGGTTTAGAGGTCACTTTTCAAGGAAACCTTTTCAGTACTGCTGAAAAGTTGCCCAGTTGCTCCCTTCTGAGTTAGTTAGCAGTGATGCTCTCTTCACCCTGAAACGTGATCCATCTTCAAAGAGGATACCTGGGTGAAAAAAATAATATTCAGATTATCATACTGTTCAGCCCCACCCCCAAGTAAAGTACAAAGATTATTTTAGATATTTCACCCCACCAAAAAAAGGCAGCAGGTTGAAAAATTTCACAACTTCTGAAAAACAAGAGCCATCCAATAGGTCCCATTACACCTTAGATAATTGGAGTCTAGGCAAGATTCTTTTTAGTGCCAAAGAAGACCAACACCTCAGTGGTGTAAATTTTCATGTAAACAAAACAGCATTCTAGATGGTCATGGTGCAATCCATTTTCCCCTCCTTTACGAAGGGGACTGGATGTGCTCTGTAGACCTTCTGGATTCCTCCTACTACATCATTACTAGCTTTTATTTAGGAGCTAGTAATTTCCAGTCTCAGACATTGCCCTTTGATCTTACCGGAGACCCAGTCCCCTCTGCAGTGTTCACCAAATGTATGTCCATTGTCACAGCACATCTTTGGCTGCAAAGGTTCTATGTATTCCCATACCTAAGTGACTCGATTCCATCTGCAAACACAAAGGAACCATTTATCCTGCCAAGAGATTTACTCAACTTGTCAGTCCTTGGGGCATAACCATAACCTTGTAAAAGTCACATCCAGAACCTTCTCTGTCCTTGACCTTTATGAGCTATCATCTAGCTACAACAACACAAACAGAAAAGCTCCCAGACACAAGGCTGATTTCCCTCAGGCTACAAGTACAGGAAGTCTTAAACTGCAACACTTCTCCAGCTTACATCATTCTGAGTACACTAGGCACTCTGGCTTCCTCCATAATGTTAGATCCAATGTTGTCTGTTTTCATCCTATTCAAACATATGGGTTGTCAGATCCAGCTGGATCTGACTTAGGCACTGACTATAAAGCTTCTTTGGATCCAGAGCTCTGATTCCTCCCTACCCATAATTCCTTGGACCCCACCTTATCAGCTCAGATCTTGTTTGCCTGCTGAAGTTATCAGATGTGTGAAAGAGCTCTCATTAGCTTTATTGTATCCTTTCCCAATTACCATCTGACTTCTCCTACCAGGAGAGTCCCCACCCATATAGTATTAGTGTTAGTTGTATGAAGTTCTTGTGACTTTATAGCTATGTGTTTTCGAATATTTTCTGTAGTCCTTTTTCTGTTTAAAAAAAATACATATATATATATATATATGTGTGTGTGTGTGTGTGTGTGTGTGTGTGTGTGTGTGTGTGTGTGTGTGTGTGTGTGTAGAGACATATACATACACATACAGTGGATATAAAACGTGTGTACAGTCCTGTTAAATTGCCAGGTTTTTGTGATATAAAAAGTTAGACCACAATAAATTATTTCTAAACTTTTCCCACCTTTAATGTGACCTCTAACCTGTACAATTCAATTGAAAAACAAACAAATCTTTTAGGGGAAAAAATATAAAAAAGCGTACAATAAGCCGGTTGCATAAGTGTGCACACCATTAAACTAATATTTGTTGAAGCACCTTTGGCTTTAATTACAGCATTCAGTCTTCTTGTGTACACACCTGCCATCAATTAAAGAGACTTTGATTAACCCCAAATAGAGTTCAGCTGTCCTAGTAGGATTTTCCTGACATTTACTCAGTTGCCTGCTACACCAAAAGCCATGGTTTGCAGAGAGCTTACAAAGCATCAAAGGGATCTCATTGTTGAAAGATATCAGTCAGGAGAAGGGTACAAAAAATTTCCACAGCATTGGATATACCATGGAACACAGTGAAGACAGTCATCAAAACGTGGAGAAAATATGGGACAACAGTGACGTTGCAAAGAACTGGACATCTCTCCAAAATTGATGACAAGACGAAAACTCATCAGGGAGGCTGCCAAGAGACCTACAGCAACACTGAAAGAGCTGCAGGAATTTCTGGCAAGTACTGGTTGTGTACTACATGTGACACGCATCTCCCATATTCTTCACATGTCTGACCTATAGGGTAGGTTTGCAAGACTGAAGCCTTTTCTTACACAGAAAAATATCCAGGCCCAGCTAAAATGTGCAAAACAATACATCAAGTCTCCCAAAAGCATGTGGGAAAATGGGTTATGGTCTGATGAGACCAAGGTTGAACTTTTTGGCCACAATTCTAAAAGGTACGTTTGGTGCAAAAACACTACTTCGCATCACCAAAGGAACACCATTCCCACGGTGAAGCATGGTGTTGGCAGTATCATGCTTTGGGGTTGCTTTTCCTCCACTGGAACTGGGGCTTTAGTCAAGGCGGAAGGAATTATGAACAATTCCAAATACCAGTCACTTTTGGCCCAAAACCTTCAGATGTGTGCTAGAAAGCTGAAGATGAAGGGGAATTTCACCTTTCAACAAGACAATGACCCCAAGCATACATCCAAATCAACAAAAGAATGGCTTCACCAGAAGAAAATTAAAGTTTTGAAATGGCTCAGCCAGAGCCCAGACCTAAATCCAATAGAAAAATCTTTGGGGAAACCTGAAGAGGGCTGTAAACAAGAGATGCCCTTGCAATCTGACAGATTTGGAGTGCTTTTGCAAGGAAGAGTGGGCAAATACTGCCAAGTCAAGATGTGCCATGCCGATAGACTCCTACCCAAGAAGACTGAATGCTGTAATTAAATTAAAAGGTGCTTCAACAAAGTATTAGTTTGAGTGTGCACATTTATGCAACCAGCTTATTGTACGTTTTTTATTTTTTATATTTTTTTCCCCTAACAGAGTTGTTTGATTTTCAATTGAATTGTACAGGTTATAGGTCATATTAAAGGTGGGAAAAGTTTTGAAATGATTTATTGTGGTCTCATTTTTTTATATCACGAAAACCTGGCATTTTAACAGGGTGTGTACACTTTTTCTATCTACTGTATATATATAGGTAGAGATAGAGATAAGATAGATAGGTAGATAGATAGGTAGATATGTAGGTATAGTTATTGCATGTTGCGTGCATGTGTTTGTGCCTTTATAGCTTTTTAAATTTTTAGGATTTTATGCATCTGCTTGTTTCATGAACCCTAGGATGTCTGAATTTTCAAGATTAAAACCAAAACAAATGGACAAAAATGCCACACGACAAACAACTAACCAAAACAAAACAGCAGGCACCACTGACATCTTCAGGACATGCACAGCAAGCCCCATACGTTAGAAGCAAAACTTTAAAAAATACAAATTGAGCGCTTTTGTCCGATTCAGCAGGACTTCATCAGAACTGGTGGTGTTAGTTAATTAAAGCTTGTTTAAATATACTTAATCAAAAACCATGTGATCAAATAGGACCAATGAAATACAAAATACAATAAAACAATCACAGTAATGGTTAATCTTCTCTTTCGGCTGTTCCCGTTAGGGGTCTCCACAGCGGATCATCTGTTTCCATTTCTTCCTGTCCTCTGCATATTGCTCTGTCACCAACCACCTGCATGTCCTCTCTCACTACATCCATAAACCTTATCTTAGGCCTTCTTCTTTTGGTCTTACCTGGCAGCTCCATCCTTAGCATCCTTTTCCCAATGTACCCAGCATCCCTCCTCAGCACATGTCCAAACCAAAGCAACCTCGCCTCTCTGACTTTGTCTCCAAACCATCCAACCTGAGCTGACCTTCTAATATACTGATTCCTAATCCTGTCCATCCTTGTCACACCCAGTGCAAATCTTAACATCTTTAACTTTGCTACATCCAGCTCTGACTCCTGCCTTTTTGACAGTGCCGTCTCCAACCTATACAATATAGCTGGTCTCACTACCCTCTTGTAGACCTTCCCTTTCACTCCCGTCTGTCACAAATCTCTCCTAACACTCTTCTCCACCCATTCCACCCTGCCTGTACTCTCTTCTTCACCTCTCTTCCACACTCACCATTACTCTGAACTGTTGATCCCAAGTACTTAAACTCATCCACCTTCACCAGCTCTACTACCTGCATCCTCACCATTTCTCTATCCTCCCTCTCATTCACACACACACATTCTGTCTTAGTCCTGCTGACCTTCATTCCTCTCCTCTCTAGAGCATATCTCCACCTCTCCAGGGTCTCCTCAACCTGGATGTTCATCGTGTTTCACTGTTGCAGTCATGACTGTAGGGTTCTCCCCTGCCAGCAGGCAGTCCTCGGTCGGCCAGAATCCCAAAGTCTGGGTCCGGCGTCGGCTGTTCAGCCATGCTCCCTGACGTCAGAGTGCCAGGAGTACAAAGCTGACTGCCGACGCCATGTTCTCCAGTCTTTCTTGCTGTGCGGTGATAGCAGTTCGCAAGTGCCGGTCGGCTGACTCCTGACAACTTTTTCTGAACAAACTTCAGTCCGAAGACTTTCTTCTCCTACTCAAAGCTAAGTACCCCGTTGGGGAAACTTTTTTCTTGCTCCAGTCCGATGTCAGAAAAAGTTAATAATTGTATTTCATGTGGGAAGCAAATACCTCATAAGGATTTTCATTCTTACTGTATTCCTTGCTTAGGCCCTGACCACGACGTAGCTAGTTGTCGGTTTTGTTCTAGATTCAATCAATGTACTATTAAACGAAGGTACAATTTTGCATTTCATTACTTCGGTAGGCGTTTTAATTACAAAATGTCATCGGATACGGTTCCGGCTACCGGAGTTCACAAGCGACACAAGGATAAAGACAGGCCTCCGAGGTCCAAATCAGACAATATCGTTCAAGCAGAGCCAGCTTCAGGTTCGGCCGTCGTCAGTGAGGCGCTTTTGCAGCCCCTGTTGTTGGCCATTTCGGAACCGATGGCCGAAACGGACTCCCACGAGGAGCCAACTAGGCCTTTGAATATTTCTGTTGCAGGACCTTCAGACAATGCTCATTCGGATGGGTCCGGAGCCGCTGTGCAGGTACCAGCTTCCGAAGGGGTTTTCAGGCCTACTCAGGTTCTAATAAAGGCAAAGACAAAGGCAAAGACTCCTTCCAAATCAAAGACTGCAACACAGGTCTCTTCTGATCCGGCTCCCAAGTCACAGAAACAGTTACTTAGGATGGCGGAGGACTTGCTTACTATGATTAGGGGTTCACATCCCCCTCCAGATAAAAGGCCAAGGCAGGAAGTTTATTATGACTCCTCTGAGCAGGCTTCTGTTTCTTCAGTTTCTTCTTCTGACCAGGATTATTCTTTCCCTCCTTATGAGGATTCTGATGCTGAGGAATCTATTCCTTCAGCTTCTCCCCCTGAGGACTTCTCTTTTGGGGAAACTTTGCATGAAATGAGGGAACATTTCCACTGGGAAGGACAGGAGTATTCGGAATCTAAGAAAAGATTAAGGCATTTTCTTCTTCTTCCCCAACATAGACCCCTGGCTATTCCTCCTATTTTGGATATTGTGGATGATGCTTTTTCGGAGGCTAACTTAACCCCTGACTCTTTTCCTCCAGCTCCTGTTAAGCCTGACAGATATTACAGGGTTCCTGATTCCCACCAGTTTTTATACAAGAACCCTACTGCTGACCCTAAAACCATTTCTCAGGGTCCTAAGGGAGTTAAGGCCACTTCTGCTAAAAATCCCATTCCCACTGAGAAGCAGATCTTTAGAAAGATGGGGCAAAAAAGTGTACACTTCTGCTACTTTATCTATAAGGGCTTTAAATTGTCAGTTTCATATGCTGAAATACCAGCAATTTCTCCTGTCTGTTTTAAAATAAAAGCTAACTTCCATTTCCGCCTGTGCAGATGATAAGGAATTACATGACTTAATGCATGCCACTGAACAAGTTGGGAAGCATGGTTTACACTGTGGATTTGATGCCTTGGAGGCTTCTTGTAGGGCTGCTGCCTCTGGCACAGTAATTAGAAGGCATGCATGGTTAAAGGAACAAAATTTGCCAGATCAGGTAAAGGCTAAATTATTGGATGCTCCTGTTCAGCATAATGTTTTGTTTGGATCTAAAGCTGAAGAGGTGATTAAAAAGATGGAGGACAAGGCAAAATCCATGCAAACAGTTAAAGATTTCTTACAAGTACAGCCACCCAGATTTAGTAGGAATTGGCCCACTAAAAATTGGTCCTTTCCCAATTCAGACAGGCCTCAGAGGGGTAGATACAGACGCTCCCGAGGAAGGCCTCAAACACAAGCCTCTTATAGACCGAGACAGTGGACTGCTTCCACCCCTAGGGCAGGAGAGGACAGGTCGCAAGCTCATAGGAAACAGACTCAATGACTCCCTCTGTTGGGCTGCAGGAACTTCTTGCCTGGAAGCCCCTCTTGGAGGAAAACTTTCTCTTTGTCACCAAAATTGGACTCATATAACCCAAGACAAGTGGGTTCTGGATGTGGTTTCAAGAGGTTACAAATTACATTTTCATACCCTACCAAGGCCAAGCGGATGGCCAGATCTTCCAAAACATCAATGGACAGAGGCCTTAAACCAGGTGGAAGCTCTCTTGGCTATGAAAGCCATAGAACTAGTTCCACTTTCATAGATGGGACAAGGTTTTTACTCAAGGCTCTTTCTAGTCCACAGGAAGCAAAATTCATGGAGACCCATTCTGGATCTGTCAGTCTTGAACACTTTTCTAGAGATTCCAAAATTCAAGATGCTTACTCTACAGCAGCTACTTCCAATGCTGACCAAAAATGCATGGATGGTAACTTTAGATTTAAAGGAGGCATATTTACACATTCCCATCAGGCAGGACCGCAGAAAATACCTCAGGTTCAAGGCTGGATCGAGGCACTTTCAATTCTCTGCGCTGCCCTTTGGATTGTCTACTGCGCCCAGGGTCTTCACCAGATGCCTGGCTCCAGTAGTAGCTTATTGCAGACTCAAGGGAATTCAAATTTACCCTTATCTGGACGACTGTCTTATTCAGGCAGACAGCAAGGATGTCTTACTCCAGCATCTACAGTTTGTTCAGAATCTTCTCAAGTTCCTGGGGTTCACTGTAAACATAAAAAAGTCAAATTTGACTCCCTCGCAACAGATAATTTTTCTGGGCGCTTCTCTAAACACAACAACCCAGATGGCATTTCTGACATACGAAAAACAGTTACAGCTGGCTTCGACTTTCAAAACCTTGTCAACTTTAACTCCGCTATCTGCAAGGAGATTCCTGCAGGCTTTGGGTTACACGGCCTCCTGCATCCTTCTCATACCATATGCAAGACTACATATGAGGAAAATACAGTGGTACCTAAAAAGTGTATGGTCTCAGCATTGCCACAGTTTAGACATACTGATCTCCGTCCTGCCTTGTCTTCAAAAGGAATTCCTTTGGTGGTCCAAGGCATGTACTCTAAACAAAGGAAAACCCTTCTGCCTGTCTCCTGCCACTCAGATACTAACCACGGATGCCTCAGATTATGCCTGGGGAGCCCATTTTCAGGGCAACTGTCTGCAAGGCCTTTGAACAAAGGATCAGAAACACCTGCATATCAATTTAAAGGAAATGTTAGCCATTCAAAAAGCCCTATTGGCCTTCAGGAATCTTCTACAACCAGGACAACTACTGATACGGACAGACAACACCACAGTTATGTGGTACATAAACAAGCAAGGGGGATCTCATTCCTACCCCCTTTGTAGACTAGCCATGGATCTGTGGAACACAGCTCTAGCTTTCAATCTGGACCTTCAAGCTCAGTTTCTACCAGGGAAGCAAAACTTCCTGGCAGACAGTCTGAGCAGAAACCTTTCGGACCCACATGAGTGGATGCTGGACACCGAAATATTCAAGATGATAACAGCAGTCTGGGGATGTCCTCACATAGACCTCTTTGCATCCCACCTCAATCATCAACTACAGATTTTTTACACCAGGACTTTCCACGAACAAGCTTGGAAAGTGGATGCACTATCATTCAGTTGGAGAAACCTCTCGGGATATGCCTTTCCGCCTCTTCCTCTTCTTCCACGGGTATTATTAAAGATCAAGCAAGACAAGCCCAAGATGATAATCTTGCCGGCCCCAAATTGGCCTCGACAGTTTTGGTACCCAACTCTGAAAAAACCTTTGTCTGGAGCCCCCTTGGATTTTACCACAGACTCCGAACCTTCTGTCCCAACACCAGTGTCAGGTTCTGCACTCCCATGTCAGAACACTCAGCCTGGTGGCCTGGTTAATCCAGGGTCTTTGATTCATTCTCTCCTACCCAAGCAGGTTATGGATGTCATTTTAGAAGCCAGACATCCTAGCACTAGAAAATCTTATGCAGGAAAATGGAAAAGATTTTGTTCCTGGATGCAGGCTCAGGATTCTGATCCCCTTCTTCCTAACATTCCTTTGATTTTACTTTACCTGACAGACCTCTTACATAAGGGTCTCTCTTTCTCTTCCATTAAGATACATGCCTCTGCTATTTCTGCTCATTATAATACAGACCCTCCAATCTTTTCCCACCAGCTCCTGAGACAGTTTCACAGAGGAGCTAAGAACTTAAGGCCCCCTAGATCTCTTCCGATTCCTGCTTGGGATCTCAACTATGTTTTGAAAAAGCTCACCTTACCTCCTTTTGAGCCTGCTGCCACTTCTGACATCAAGTTTTTATCTTGGAAAACAGCCATCCTGTTAGCTCTGACCTCTGCCAGGAGAGTTTCAGAGTTGCAAGCTCTTATGGCTGTGGAACCTTATATTATTTTTCATCAAGACGGGGTGTCTTTAAGGACTAATCCTACTTTCATGCCTAAGGTGGTTTCCAAAGTGGCTTTAAATCAAACTATTCACTTGCCAATTTTTTTCCCCACTCCTCAAAATAAAGGGGAAAGGATCTTACATTCCTTGGCTGTACACAGACAACTACGTTTTTACCTGGACAGAACCAAAGACATCAGGAAATCAGAGCAGTTGTTTGTTTCTTATGCTTCAAGTTCCCAAGGTAAAGCCATTTCAAAACAGACCATTTCTAAATGGATTGCTCATGGAATCAGATTTTGCTATACACACCATGGAAAGCAAATCCCAGGGAGTATAAGGACTCATTCCACCAGAGCTGCTGCCACTTCCGCTGCCTTCCTCAGGGGAGTTCCTACCAAAGACATTTTGGAAGCTGCAACTTGGAGTTCAGTGCATACTTTTTCAAAGCACTACAATCTACCTCGCTACTCTAAGTCTAGGGCAGGCTTTGCTTCTGCAGTCTTGCAGGGCCTTTTAGCCGCCCCTTCTTCTTTATGACCACCACCCTTTCATTCTGCTTTGGGATTCTACCCTACAGTCATGACTGCAACAGTGAACATAGTACAGTTGTGTACACCTACCATAAATGTAGATGTTAGAGTGTCTTCACTGTTGCAGTCTGGGTTTCCCTCCCTCCTGTCCCCTCTTATTTTTACTTTTGTGTGGTTCCTTTTTTCACCATTCTTCTGAGGTGTATTTGCAAAGGGTATGGGACCTTATTCTTTTTGGGACTCCTGACATCTGGGGCAAGAAAAACTGGAGAACATGGCGTCGGCTGTCAGCTTTGTACTCCTGGCGCTCTGACGTCAGGGAGCATGGCTGAACAGCCGACGCTGGACCCAGACTTTGGGATTCTGGCCAACTGAGGACTGCCTGCCGGCAGGGGAGAACCCTACAGTTATGACTGCAACAGTGAAGACACTCTAACATTTACATTTATGGTAAGTGTACACAACTGTACTTTCCTACTCTCACTACAGATCACAATGTCATCTGTAAACATCTGGGGCCTCCTGTCTGATCTCGTCTGTCAACCTCTCCATCACCATTGCAAATAAGAAAGGGCTCAAAGCTGATCCTTGATGTAATCCCACCTCCACCTTAAATGCATCTGTCACTCCCACTGCAGACTTCACCAGTGTCACACTACCCTTGTACATATCCTGCACCACTCTTACATACTTCTCTGCCACTCCTGACTTCCTCATACAATACCACAACTCTTCTCTAGGCACCCTATTATATGCTTTCTACAGGTCCACAAAGACACAATGCAACTCCTTCTGACCTTCTCTATATTTCTCCAACATTCTCAGAGCAAACATCGCATCTGTAGTGCTCTTTCCCGGCATGAAACCATACTGCTGATCATTAATCATCACCTCCCTTCTTAACCTAGCTTCCACTACTCTTTCCCATAACTTCAAGCTGTGACTGATCAGTTTTATCCCTCTGTAGTAGCTCTGCACATCACCCTTATTCTTAACAATAGGTACCAAAACACTTTTTCTCCACTCCTCAGGCATCCTCTGACTTTCCAAGATTTCATTAAACAATCTGGTTAAAAACTCCACTGCCATTTCTCCTAAGCACCTCCATGCTTCCACTGGTATGTCATCTGGACCAACTGCCTTTCCATTCTTCATCCTCTTCATAGCTGTCTATACTTCCTCCTTGCTAATCTGTTTCACTTCCTGATTCACTATCCCCATATCATCCAACCTTCTCTCTCATTCTTTTCATTCATTAGTCCCTCAAAGTACACTTTCCATCTGCTCAACACACACTCCTCGCTTGAGTACATTTCCCTCACTATCCTTTATCGTCCTTACCTGCTGCACATCTTTCCCAGCTCGGTCCCTCTGTCTAGCCAGTCTGTACAGGTCCTTTTCTCCCTCTTTAGTGTCTAACCTTTCATACAACTCTCCATATGCCTTATCCTTAGCTTTCGCCACCTCTCTCTTTGCCATGCTCCTCATCTATTTATACTCCTGTCTACTTTCTTCAGCTCTCTGACAATCCCACTTCTTCTTCGCTAGTCTCTTCCTCTGTATGCTCTCCTGTACTTCCTCATTCCACCACCAGGTCTCCTTGTCCTGCTTCCTCTGTCCAGATGTCACACCAAGCACCTTTCTAGCTGTCTCCCTTACCATCTCTGCTGTAGTTACCCAGCTATTCGATAACTCTTCTTTTCACAGTAACGGTTAATGAAGCAATAAAAACAAATCAACTGTGTTGCAGCTTCAAACTTAGAATCTTCAGGATTCAAGAAAAGTGCTTCCACTCCAGGATCCTTACTCTAAAGTGCATTTACTGCTTCAGTGTGGCCCATTTAGATGCAGATTGTCAGTCTTGTGCTACCTTTAGCACAAGGACGCTTCAGACTATGAGACAAATTAGTGCTGAAGGGGCTCCTTATTGCACAGACAGGGGTAACACCTTCAAGTTCTTCCCCAACCAAGAAGCCAGGCAAAAAAAACCTAAACAAGAAGAGTCAAGAGAAAGACAAGGAACCAGACAAAGAAAATGAAAAAAAAAAAAGGAAGGAAACAATTCATATGTGAAAACCAGACAAATCCCCTTCAAAAATGGCTAAGAAAGTGTTCTCTGCAGCCAACATCTTCACTTGGGCCTAACCAGAAATGTACACATAGATCGGAACAGACGGTTTCTCAGCTCAGATCACCACCCCCAAGAGGTAGGGACTCTCCTGAAACAGTGAGCCCCAGACTTCACTTTCCTATTCTTCAAGAGAGAAGATACTCCAGACCATCATCAATTGTTTCATCTGCTCAGTCATCTTGAAGTCTCTCAGAGCAAAATGCCAACAGGATGCTAAGGAAGGTTTTGAGGATGCAAATCCAATTTGGGGTTATCATGGTATTGTCCCCTGGGAATTTATTGAGTACTGGCCATTGTACCGCTCACTAATAGGCCCCGTACCGGTCCACCCTTCTGGTCCAGTGGTATTGTATCTGACTGAAGCACCTTTATTGTCACTGGAGTTGATAACCACTTCAACACTGACAGCTTCTCTGTCTGTAACACCAGTGGCATCAGATCGAGAGGAGACCTGACGCTAAGTTTTGGGGAGATGTGAGTTGACACTGAGGTTCTGAGAGCCATCTCTTTCTCTTGGGGCTTTGGCCTTAGATAGCTCGATAGGTCTGTCTTGAAGTCGGCTTCATGGCCAGGAGTTGGTGCAGAGGGTTCCTTTTCATCTTTGGGTCGAAGAGGATCCCCCATACCTGTTGCGTCTTCGGCCTTCGAAAGAGTCTTGGTAGGTTCCAAAGATAAAGAGTCTCCAACCAGTTCAGCTCCACCCAAGCCACGGCAGGAGTCTGCTTCATCTCCTCATCGTCTTACTAGACAGGAGCAGTCAATTCCAAAGGCTTCTGAGGATGTCTCCTTTGATTGTTCCCAGTCTGATTTGTTTCCTTCTGATGTTCCCCCAGAAGTTCCTCACAAAAAAACTGACGTGCCAACAGAAGTACATAGACTCCTCTTCCTAGTCTTTTACCAAACACACTGATGTAGAGGAAGGGGAGGGTTCCCCTTGCTCCCTGTCTAAAGAAGTCACTTGTGGCGATTTCCAGTTGAAGCAGAGTGGGGGTTGGGTGTCCCAAGACCCTTCACCTGAGGAGTCAGAGTTCTTGGAAGCTTTTGGTTCTGGCCCAGCATCGTCCTGGATGGTACCACCTGTTGATACCCTTAATGAACTTATGGCTCAATGGGCATGGAAGGACCTTGATGTGGTGTAACCCATTCCCAAGAAAACGGATTGCAGTTTAGCTTCTAAGGACAGGAGAAACTGGAACAAGGGTTCCCCTATGGATGCATGGTGGTAGCAGCAGCCACAAGAAAAGAACTATTTGAAGAGAGTTCCTTTGTTCATCCCCCTAATAGAGAGATGAGGGCAATGGGCAGGTTTGGGAAACAGGCCTATACATCAGCGATGTTTGCTCTTTGATCACTAAATTATTTGGGTCACATAACCAGATTCTAGTGAGACTTCTCCAGAAAGATCGTCAAGTCCCTCTCAGGGGTGTTACCTGTGGATGTTCAGAAAATGGAAGACTTATGGCTTTATACCCTACAAGTCCACCTGAGATGCAGGCATGAGTTTGCTCTCCAGCGTAGCTGATGGCATGACTAGACTGACAGGCTCCAGCATAACCATGCTCCACCACACCTAGATGCATCTTTGTGACTGCGGGAGGCTTTAAGCCATCCTTTGTGAATGTCCCTATGATGGTCAATCTCTCTTTGGACCTAAGTTTAAGGGCACACTCACCAGAAGTCAACAGGATGGTAAGACTCTGTCTTCGGTGGGAGTCCAGTTCTCATCCCCTCAAAGGTCTTTTTCTCCGAAATAACTACAAAAACTGTGCCATGCAACCTAGAACACTGTAAAATAATAAAACGCACAATCCGAGGGCTAAAAAACCCACCTTTTATTAATTCACAAAAAGTATTAAGCCCTTTCATCCCTACAACCTGGGACTTCATCAGAATACAGTTAAACCATAAGCAAGCACCATTTAAATAACCCACCTCTCTTTAGGATAGGATCGTGAACCAACCAATCACTACCCTTCACAATAATGTCAGTAAATGCTCCAGTTAGAACTTAACTAAATAATGAAAACAATACTTAATTATGTAAAAAAATATATATATATACCCTTTACATGGTCGCCATTCCAAAATGTCAAAGACCATATGGCCAAGACCATATGATCGACATTTGAAATGCCGACCATGCGGAACCGGCATTTCTGTACAGTGCGGAATGGAAAGATTTCCATCATCTGATCTGTAGTGCGATCTCGGAGTGGGTTTATTTAAGTTACGGGTGGTGTGGGGGGCAGAACCACTTGCCCCCCTGCTAGCAGTGTTAAGGAAAGTGTTAGTTTTTTTTTTTTTTTTTTTACATATTCGACATTTCAAATGTCTATTATATGGTCTTCCAGACTTTGGAATGTCGACCATGTAAAGTAGATCTATATATATATATATATATATATATATATATATATATATATATATATTCGAAAAAGATCCCTACATTCCTCTTTGGAGATTCAAATATAAATAAACTGTAACTTAGTATTCAAAACACATTTATATTTTATTAGCCCTTTCATGCAATATCGGGCAAATAGAGATGGCATCATTTAAACCCGGAAGGAACATAGCAGCCAACCTAAATTGCCACTTCATCTCCTTCTTAAAGTATTCTTCCAATCACTCCCCCCTCAGCTTTGGCTTGATGCCCTCCAAAATACCAAATGTAAATTTCATGAAGCCTCTGCACACCAAAGACTGCTTGTATAAAGCGCTATTCTGTTTTTGTTCTTAATATCATTTAAATGTTTGTAAATCCTGTTTCTTAGGAAAAGCTTGGTTTTACCCACATAAAACCACCCGCATGTCC
The DNA here is from genome assembly GCF_019279795.1 of Protopterus annectens. NCBI lineage: Eukaryota > Metazoa > Chordata > Ceratodontiformes > Protopteridae > Protopterus > Protopterus annectens. The sequence continues at coordinate 856,114,958 of NC_056739.1, forward strand.
CATATAGGGCCAAACAGATCAACTTACTTCTTGCACAGTTGCCCTTCTTAAATGTTAGCTTGTTCTTAAGTCTGTTCTCCAAAATAATATCAGCTTGTTTATTAATGTATCCACACTGGCTACAGGCTCCACACAATCTGGTTCCATGAATAGTATCTTCCATTAAATTGATCTTATTTTGAAATATTTTTTTAAATCAGCACCCGTTTTGTTAATGAATAGTGGTCCCTCACCCACCTTTTCATAAATATCAGGGTTAACTCTAAAAATATTCCAGTTCTTTTTAAACACCTTTTAATTTCTCCTGAAAAATGATTGTTTTAGTACACAAGCTCTCTCATACTTAATCTTAGTTTGTGATTCCATACATTGGTCTTTGTCTAACCCTATACGTAATAAGGGCTTATACTGCTTCCCCCATTTTTGATACACATCCTCCAATATTTGATCTACCACCCTCTTTGGATACCCCCTCTCGTAAAACCTCTCACCTACCTTGTCCAATTCTGCTTTAACATCCTTTAAATGGGATGTTGTTTGAGCAACCCAAACGGCTTACCCCTTAATAATGCTCTTTTTTTGTATTGTTGGATAGCTATTATTAAAATGTAAGTAGGAATTACAGAATATATCATTATAGTAGATTCTAGATTTAAACCCATCATTAAAATGAGAAACAAAAGTATCTAAATAATTGATCCTAAATTTATCATAATTGTAAGTGAATTCCAAAATGAGGGTGGTGTTTCCCAAATATTGTACAAATTCATGAATATCCTCAACTGTGCCCTTCCACAAGATGAAAATGTAATTCAAAAATCTGGTGTAGAGTTTCACATTATTCCAATGGTGCATTTGAAAAGATGTCTATTTTCCCAACGAAATAGCACAGTGTTGGCATAAACAGGGGCACACGCTGCTCCCATTGCCACACCCTTTACCTGTTGAAAGAATTCTCCCTCGAAAAACACAAAATTGTTTTCCAAAATCATAGCCATTAATTCACATGCCAGGGTGATTTGGTCGTGAGATAAATCAGAATATAAAAATAAGGTTTCCTCAAACAGTTTTAATCCCTCCACTTTCGGGATTACAGAAAACAAATCCTTGATGTCTGTAGTAAGAAATATAAGATCCTTATTCCAGATATCATTCTTCTGTTGCCCCAAAAAATCCCAGTAGTCTTTAACCAGGTGGGGTGTGTTCTCCACCAAAGGCCTGGACCTATGAATCCACTACAAGCAGTAGTGAGTGGATCTTAGACCCACTAGCTGCCACTATAGGTCTGAAAGGGGGATCTTCTGTATTTTTGTGGACTTTTGGGATTCCAAAAATTACAGGAATGGTCAAGTCCTTCCTATACAAGAAGTCATACAACTCCCTACTGATTCTCTGGTTAGTCACAGTCTTCTAAGTAAGCGAGTAGGCAATATTAATCTGATTTATAGATACCACCAAATAGGTCCTATCAAACAACCTATGCATTGCATTAGAATAATCATTAGCTTTAAAAATCACTATTCCCCCTCCCTTATCAGGGTCATGATACATATTGTTGAGTCACCCCTTAATTCACAGAGAAGTCTATACTCTTCCTTAGTAAGATTCCAATTTATCTTATTCTCATTTTGTTAAATCCTAGAAATATCTTCCATCAACACCTTTTCAAATGCATCCAAAAGTGGCTGTAAGGGTGGGTTGAATGTACTTTTCTTCTTGGGTATCAGATTCCTTTCCTAAGCCCCTCTATTTGATATTCTTCCTGCCCAGCAAATGTGATACCAAAATTCAATTTCCTCATATACAATTTTAGTCCCATCATACTATCTACCAAATTTCCCTTTCTTTCTGGGGTAAACTTTACACCTTTAAAGAGCAGACTGAAATACTCAATGGAAGTAACCCTGTCCATGTAGTTATAAAAAGAGAAACCACTAAATGTGTATACTATATTATTCCTGTGAGTAATTAATCCCTGTCCCCCTGTGGAAATTTCCCTTGCGTGGCTGCGGGTGGTATCTGGTATGATTTGCCCCCTTCTCTCTTTGGGCTAATCTTTTTGAGCGTCTTACTTGCTGAAAATCCTGTTCACTTGCCATACTATGAATAGCCCCGTGTTCATTACCATCACCTAAATTCCTATCTCTATCTCACTATAACATGATGTCCCATGACAGTACCTATCCTGGTGGGAAGTTTTTACGAAGTGTGCCACTGGGTAGGCTTGGCAATTTTTGTGTTGATTTAAATCCCTCTCTAATTTGCATTTCTTCTTATGGAACAGGGAATTACACCTTCTTTCAACCTTTTCCAGTATTTTAAAATGCATATCCTGATATTCATTAAAGAGCAAATCCTGTCTAATTCTAGGGTCTTATAATCAGCGAACGCTTAAAATAGTGAACACTGATTTATCAACCCTTTAAAAGCGAAAGCTTGAAATCTCGAAGACATGGAACAGCGATTTTTTTTTCCCCAGGGAAAAAAATCGCTGTTCCACAAAAAAAAAAACAAAACAAAAAAAAAAAAAAAACTTCAAAACACTAAAAGTGGGGGGCTTTGCTCCCCACACTCTCTTACTTATAAATACCAACTCTGAGATCATACCACAGTGGAGGAGATGGCAAAGTCCGAAAACGGCTCAGCGATTTTTTCCCCCCTGGTTTCGCTTTTAAAGGGTTGAGAAATCAGCGTTCACTATTTTAAGCGTTTGCTGATTTAATATAGACCCTAATTCTAGAATGTAATCTACTTATCTCCTGACAGATAGAATCTCTTTATTTTTCATAGTAATGTACAGTTTTTTTTATAAGCTCCATACCAACATCATCAAAAAAATTAACAAAGTCATGCACAATTTCTTCATTATAAAAAGTTCCGAACAGAAACTTATAAATTCATAGACCTTGTGGTACAACCTTCAAAGATATGCATTCACTTAAATAAGCAACATCAGTTTGTAAAGTTTTATACTTAATCTTTTTTTTTAAAATAAATCATGTTTTTCAAGGAATCAAATGTCCCACTGTCTACCCCAACATACTCTTCATCCTGCATAGCTGTTAAATTTTCCTGAGTCCTTGAGAAACAAAAATCTTAAAAGACCATGCAGCCTAGAATTCGAACAATCATTGTGTAAAACAGCACTAATCTCACTATTAGATGCTTGCATATTTTCACAGGGCTGTCCAGTATTATATCTATTAATTTGGAGCACAAGCTCCCACACTACCTGAAATTCCTTCGTTGTTGTTTTTCTTCTTAGCCTGTTTGGTGTTTAACTGGCTAGAAATACAATTCCCACTGTGACTCATTGATGCTGATACTCCATTACAGCATTTTGCTCCTACAAGAGTATTTCCTCCTTGCTGTACACCGGAGTCAACAGTCAGCTGACTAGAGGAACCGATAGAATCCATTTCACCATGGCAACCACCCGGAGCTCTTCCATGGCCCAGCAATGTAGAAAAACTACTTAAAGGAGCTCTGTTTTCACCAGTGGCAGCAACATCTCTCTGCGAAAGCATGTCAGTGAGTCTAGTGCGCTCCCCTTTGAGAACAGATACCTCTTCTTTCAACAGGGCTAAATCTGAATCACCCCCCTCAGTGGCAGACAGACCAAAATTATCTAGGGTATCCATAAAGCCCTCTGATAAAAAAAAACTGACAAATAACTACTAAAATGGTGCCGTGCAAACCAGAATACTGTAAAAATGATAAAACACAATCCGAGGGCAAAAAAACCCGTCTTTATTAATCACAAAAAGTATTAAGCACTTTCGTCCGTACAACCTGGGACTTCATTACAATACAATTAAACCACAAGCAAGCACCATTTAAAGACCCCTCCTCTCCTTAGGATAGGATTGTAAACCAACCAATCACTACCCTTCACAATGATGTCAGTGAATGCTCCATTTAGAACTTCAACTAAATAATGAAAACAGTACTTAATTATGTTAAAAAAAAAAAAAAAAAAAAAATATATATATATATATATATATATATATATATATATATAAATATATTCAAAAAAGATCCCTATTTGTACCAACAACTGTGGAATCAATAAAAAATGTAATATAAAATCTCAACAGACTTTTAAAAGCATTAAACTATTACAACACACAAATTACATTAAACAAAAAGTTTCCATTCACCTTTGAAGGTTCAAATACAAATAAACTGTAATTTAGAATTCGAAACACATTTATATTTTATTAGCCCTTTCATACAGTATCAGGGAAATAGAGACGGCATCATTTAAACCTGGAGGGACCATAGAAGCCAACCTAAATTGCCACTCCATCTCCTTATTCCTTAAAGTATTCTTCCAATCCCCCCCCCCCCAAGGGTTAGGCTTGATGCCCTCTAAAATGCTAAATGTAAAGTTCATGAAGCCTCTGCACACCAAAGAGTGCTTTTATAAAGTACTATTCTATTTTTTGTTCTTAATATCAAACATTTAAATGATATTAAGAACAAAACAACAGAAAATGTCAGTTTCTTGTGTGGAAATTCTGGGGAAACATCAGAAGGAAATGAATCCGACTGGGAGCAGACAAAAGAGACATCCTCAGAAGCCTTTGGAATTGACTGCCCCTGTCTAGTAAGACGATGAGGAGAGGAAGCAGACTCCTGCTTGGGCTTAGGTGGAGCTGAACTGGTTGGAGACTCCTTATTTTGGAACCTACCAAGACTCTTTCGTAGGCCGAAGATGCAAAAGGTATAGAGGATCCTCTTCGACCCAAAGATGAAAAGGAACCCGCTGCACCAACAACCCCTGGCCCTGAAGCCAACTTCAGAACTTACCTATCGAGCTATCTAGTGCCAAAGCCCCAAGAGAAAGAGACAGCTCTGAGAACCTCTGTGTCATCTCACACCTCCTCCCCAAACTTGGCATCAGGCTTCCTGTTGATCTGATGCCACTGGTGTTAATACAGCCAGGGAAGCTGTCAGCGTTGAAGTGGTTATCAACTCCAGCACCAATAGAGGTGCTCCTGGTTCAGTCCGATATATTACCACTGGATACATTCCCAGGAGAGAATACCGTGATAACTCCAAATGGGATTTTCATCCTCAAAACCTTCCTCATCATCTTGTTGGCATTTTGCTCTGAGAGACTTCAAGATGATTGAGCAGATGAAGCCATTGATGGTCAGGAGTATCTTCTGTCTTGAAGAGTAGGGGAGTGAAGTCTGGGACTCACTGTTTCTGGAGAGTCCCTAATTCTTGGGGGTGATGATCTGAGCTGAGAAACCATCAGTTCCAATCTATGTGTACATCTCAGGTCTCGCCCTAGTGAAGATGTTGGATGCAGAGAACACATTTTTGAAGGGGAGTTGTCTGGCTTTCCCATATGAATTTTTTCCTTTTCTTTGCTTGGTTCCTTGCCTTTCTCTTGTTTCTTCTCTCTTATTTTTTTTTTCTTGCTTCTTGGTCATGTTAGAACTTGAAAGTGTCGCCCCTGTCTGTGCAACAAGGAGCCCCTTCAGCATTAAATTGTCTTATAATCTGAAGCGCTTTTGTGCTGAAGGCAGCACAAGACTGACAATCTGCATCTAAATGTGCCACACCCAAGCAGGAAATGCACTTTAGAGTGCGGATCCTGGAGTGGAAGCACATTTCTTGAATACTGAATTCTAAGTTTTAAGCTAAGTTTTAATCTACAACAAAGTTGATTTGTTTTTATTGCTTAATTAACCGTTACTGTGATTGTCTTATTGTATTTTGTATTTCATTGGTCCTATTTGACCACATGGAATCGGACAAAAGCGCTCAATTTGTGTTTTCTAAAGTTTTGCTTCTAACGCATGGGGCTTGCTGTGCGTGTTTTCTGAAGATGTCAGTGGTGCCTGCTGTTTTGTTTTGGTTAGTTGTTTGTCCAGTGGCATTTTTTTCTCCATTTGTTTTTGTTTTAATCCTGAAGATTCAGACATCCTATGGTCCATGAAACAAGCAGACGCATAGAATCCTAAAAATTTAAGAAGTTATAAAAGCACAAACACGTGCATGCAAAATGCAATAAATATACCTATATATCTACCATATGCATGCATGCACACACACACACACACACACACACACACACACACACACACACACACACACACACACACACACACACACACTTATTTTAAGCAGATAAAGAATTGCAGAAAATACCTGAAAACACATAGCTATAAAGTCACAAGAACTTCACATAACTAACACTATATGGGTGGGGGGGGGGGGGGGGGGCTCTCCTGGTAGGAGAAAGTCAGATGGTAATTGGGAAAGGATGCAATAAAGCTGAGAAGAGCTCTTTCACACGTCTCATAACTTCAGCAGGCAAACAATATCTGAGCTGCTAAGGTAGAGTATGGGGAATTATGGCTAGGGAGGAATCAGAGCTCTGGATCCAAAGAAGCTTTACATTCAGTGCCTAAGTCAGATCCAGTTGGATCCGACAACCCGTATATTTGAATAGGATGAAAACAGACAACATTGGATCTAACATTATGGAGGAAGCCAGAGTGCCTAATGTACTCAGAATGATGTAAGCTGGAGGAGTGTTGCATTTGAAGACTTCCTGTACTTGTAGCCTGAGGGAAATCAGCCTTGTGTCTGGGAGCTTTTCTGTTTGTGTTGTTGTATCTAGATGATAGCTCATAAAGGTCAAGGACAGAGAAGGTTCTGGATGTGACTTTTACAAGGTTATGGTTATGCCCCAAGGACTGACAAGTCGAGTAAATCTCTTGGCAGGATCAAGGATTCATTTGTGTTTGCAGATGGAATAGTCTTCTAGGTATGTTGATATATAGAACCTTTGCAGCCAGAGATGTGCTGTGACAACAGGCATACATTTGGTGAACACTGCAGTCCTTCTAACATTGTAGGCATTCCAGGCTCTCCTCCTCAAGGGTGTGATTTCCATACATAACAACATAACAGTGGTATGGTGAATCAGTAAACAAGGAGGAACCCCCTTCTTATCCCCTGTGTCGTGGGATGCCACGAAAGTCTGGCAATAGGCAATGACTTCACACTGCTTTCTAGTAGCAGTGCACATGCTGTGGTCAACCAGCGTATTAGCAGACAAATTGAGCAGAACTATCCTGTTGCATCATGAGTGGTCTCTCAGTCCTCCAGAGACACATTTGATCTTTATTTGTTGAGGCCAACCTTGCTGCAACCTGTTTGCCTCCTGTCTCAATGGCAAATGCAGCAGGTAATTTATTTATTTAATTTATTTATTTGACATTTATTGACCCAGTTAGTCCGACTGAGCCAAAGCCCTTTTTCACCAGGGAGTAAAGCTCCACAATTACACAAAACATGTAGAATAATTAAACTCAGATACAACACATTATAATAATGAACTAACGTAATAAGAAGTATATGATTAACAGACCCAGAACTTGAATATATTTTAATAAAAAATAATCTGCACAAACACTTTAGTGAGTAAGTACCTAGGTGCTTTGCCCTGATTACTCCACAGGGTCAGTCACCAAGAAATGCTCTGATCCACTGTTGGCCCTAGGGTGTCCTATATGCTTTTTCACTGTTGCCCCTAATGAGCAAATTCATATAGAAAGCAAGATGGTGCAAGGCCAGGGTGATCCTCATTGTCCCTTTTTGGCCCTAACAGACATGGTTCCCTTACCTATGGCTTCTATTAGTACATCCCCCCATGTTGGATCACTATCCAAACCTGCTAACTGACCTGTCCTGACCACCTCCACCAAATCAGAATTCTCTGAAGTTAACCACATGGTAGCTCCAGTTTTAAATGTTGCCAGAGGTGCCAGACTTCCCTGTTTGGTAATCAGTATTCTTTCTGCTTCTCAGAAACTAACCGTTAGAAAGGTATATCAGAGCAAGTGGAAGAGATTCTCTATTTGGGCTTAAAGGTTCCAGCTATTTCACCATTAAGGTTCAGATGGCAGCTATTTCAAATTTTCATATTGGATGCAAGGACACTCGTATAGTTTTACTGAAACTCTCTAAAGCATTTTTGAAGGGCACTTTCCTACTAAGACTTCTGGTTATAGATGCAGTCCCTCCATGGGACATTGCTATTATGCTGCAAGCTCTGACTTAATTTCCATTTGAACCTGCACACATCAGATTTAAAGTTTCTTACATGGAAAACAATTTTTGAAGTGGTGGGGACATCAGCCAGATGAATTTCAAAGTTACAAGCGCTCTCATGTAAGCCTCCTTATTTAGTGTTCCACAAGGATAGAGCCTCTTAGAATGAATGCATCCTTCATTCCTAAGGTGGCATCCGAAATAAACCTAAACCAGTCCATAAACTTACCAGTATTCTTCCCCAGATACTCAAACAAAGTGGAATACATTTTGAATATGTTAGCTGTCCACAGACCACTCAGATTCTACATCCACAGAGCAAAAACAGTTCAGAAGAGATGATCGGTTCATTTCATTTTCAAAAATAAAGTCTAGAAAAGCGGTGGCTAAGGTTACTTTGTCGAGATGGTTGACTGATTGTATTTCCTTTGTCTATCATAAGAAGAATTTACCCTTACTGGGTAAATCAAAGGCTCATTCAACTAGGGTGGTTTCTACCTTGACAGCCTTATCGAGGGTTTTCCATTGATGACATTTGTGTTGTGGCCACTTGGTCTATAGTTACACAATTTTGTGTCTCACTATAAAATGGATGTACAATCCAGGTCATGTTCTTCTTTTGGTTCCGCGTTACTCATGGCTGTCCTCCTTTGATAATGCCCAGTTTGACAGTGTGGGATTCTGTTTGAAATGGATGAAAATGGACAATACTGGATATGAAAGTTATATACTTAAACATTAGATCCATGTTATTCACTTTTCATCCTATTCAAACTCCCTCTCTCCTGCCTTCTTCCACATTCTTACGTATGGCTTCGATGATTGAGTGTACCCTTTATACCCTGTCTGTGCAGTGTCATGTGCGACTGTACTCACTCAATCTCAACACTTTTGGACTATCTAAATTGGGGGGAGGGTATTGGATTGTTCAGATATAAAAAAAAGAGGGAGGCAAACTTGATCTGAGCTGCAAAAATGGAGTCCAGTAAATTATGGATAGGGGAGGAGTCGGAGTTCTGGCTCCGAAGAAGCTTCAGAGTTGGTGCCAAAGTCAGAACCGGTCAGATCCAACAAATTATATGTTTGATCTGGACGAAAGTAGACAACATTAGATCTAACATTATGGAGGCATCCATAGTGCCTGGTGTACTTTGAGTGATGGAAACTGGAGGAGTGTTGCATTTGAAGATTTCTGTACTTGTTTGTAGCCTGAGAGAGATCAGCCTTGCATCTCAGAGCTTCTCTGTTTGTGTTGTTGTATCTAGGTGACGGCACATAAAGGCCAAGGACAGAGAGTGTTCCAGATGCAACTTTTACAAGTTTATGGGGATCACATTTAGAAGATCAACTCAATGGAAAGTTGACCATATGAAGTTCAACTTTCCATTGAGCTAATCTTCTGAATGAGATTCCTATAAACTTGTAAAAGTTATATCTGTAACCGTCTCTGTCCTTGAAATGCTGACAACAGAAAACAACAGAAATATACATTTTTGCAGGGGGGGGGGGACAAGCTCCCCCTGCATCCCCTCCCACACCCCCTGCATGTTATATATACCAACTGTGAGGTTGCACTACAGTGGGGAAAAAGGGTAAATTCACTGATCCTCACTGTTTCATTCAAAAGTTTTTTTTTCATTTCAGAAAGTTGATCATATTGTCTCCAACCATATGAAGTTCGTCTTTATGTTGAGTCGAGGTTCTGTATGGGTCGGACCCGTTTATGGATATACCTAAAGACTGACAAGTTGAGTAAATATCTTGGCAGTATCAATGATTCCTTTGTGTTTGGAGAAGTCATCTAGGTATGGGAATACACAGACCCTTTGCAGCCAGAGTTATGCTGTGACCACCAACATACATTTGGTGAACAGCGGGGAAGGAGGGGGGGTGGTCTGTTGTCAGAATGAAGGGCAATGTTTGGAATTGGAAATTACTGGCTGCCACCTGAAAGCGGAGGAGTCTTCCAGACTGTTTTGTAATCATGATGTGGTAGTAGGCATCCAGAAGTTCTACTGAGCACATCCAGTCCCCTACCTGTAGGAGGGGAAAATGCATTGGACCATGACCTTCCAGAATGTTGAATTTTTACATGAAGATTTAGGCCACTGAGGTCCTTGGTGGTCTTTGGCAGTAAAAAGAACCTATATTAGAGTCCAACACTCTATAGTTAGGTGGGACCTCTTGGGTGTCATTTTTTCCTGCTGCCCTTTTTGGTGGGGTGAAATATCTAAAATAACCTTTGTACTTTACTTGGGGGTGGGAATGAACAGTATGACACAGCCTGTGAATATTATTTTTTTCATCCAGGTATCCTCTGTGATGATGGACTAAGTTTCAGGGTGAAGAGAGAATCACTTTCTACCTCTAGAAGGGAGCAACTATGCTCTCTCACCCTCTCACTTAGACAAGTATCCTTTCAATGGTCGAGGTCGCATCAGACCACCCATATGTTTGAACCAGATGAAAATCCGACAACATTTATCTAATATTATGGTAAGTATAGAACTATAGTTTCTCAATGCCAGGTACTATTTGAGAAGTCAGTAGATACACAGAGTTCATTGGTCTCATTCTACCCACCTGCTTCATCAACTTGTAAAACTATCTTCGGTTTGTTGCAACCATCTGAAATGGTGGAGTGTGTCCTGTCTTTGTTTTGCTATTACCACTGGCTGTAGTTACCACAGATGACCCCTCTCTGGAGTAAGGGGGGCATTTTGAAGGGGGAACAGTCCAAGGAACATTGTCAGAAGAAGAGGATTCATTTATATTAGTGTTGTGGAGTGGAGGGGAGTCCTCCTATCATCCTTCCCTAGAATATTCTCCCTAAGGTGTGATTTCCATCCACATAGACAGTGCTTTGGTGGAATGGTACATCATGCAAAAGAAGAACCTGTTCTTATCCTTTGTGCTGGAAGGCCGAGAGTGTGGCAGTGGGTGTTGTCTTCACAGAGCTTTCTGACAGCAATGCACATTGCATGTCAGACCAGAGTTTTAGCAGAGAAGCTCACTCTCTGCATCCTCATGTCGAATGAGTGGTCCCTCAGTCTCACAGTGGCAGCCAAGATATTCTGCCATTAGGTCCAGCCTTGCTGTGATCTCTCTGGATCTCCTTAACAGTAACAAATAAAGCAGCTACTTTGCCCTTGTTCCTCCACAGTGACAGACACCCAGGGACACGCTTGTCCATTCTTGGCTGCCTGGACTTCAGTGTTCCTCCTCCCATCCACCCCAATCCCCTTCTATTAATGGCAAAGTTCTTACAGAAAAGATCCATGTCCAGGGCAGCAGTCGTACTCCATAACCCCATTTTGGCCCAGGCAAAATTAGTTCCCATAGTTTTGGCCTTTTTCTCTGTTGACGTCCATAGTCTCTGGATAAACAACCAAGCATTCATTCTCACCTATCCATCAAGCCTAATCTGGAAATTGGCTAACTGCACGGTTTGTCTGATTCCAGTGATGGCAAGTAACCTTGCATTGGCTGCTAGATAATTTTGGATTATCCAAAACAGTCTACTGAAAGGCTGTTTCTTATTATTCTTATGGACAGTCAACCAAGGATTGAACCGTTTCTCAGCACTTGTGCCTTCTTTTGTACAGTTTTTAGCAGACCTTTTTGACACGTACTATTTACTCTGTGAATAAAAGCGAGTTGCTGCCATTTCGAACTTTCATTCATACCAAAATTCTAGTTTTATATCCTGTCTAAAGGTATACAAGGCGTTCTTGAGAGGCTCCTTTCTCCAGAGACCACCCATTAAAGGCCCTACTCCACCATAGGATCTGACTTTAGTACATAGAGGTCTCCATTTGAGCCCACATTTTCTTCCTCTTTAAAGCACTTTTCCTGGATGACTTTGTTTGTGGTTACTTTAACAAAAAAGGATTTCTGAGTTACTTGCCTTGTCATGCAAACATCTCTAAATGATTTTTCATAAAGATAGTCTCCCACAGAATAAGGCATTCTTTTGTTCCAAAAGTAGTGTCTGAGACAGCCTTAAAGCAATTTATTAATTTGCCGGTCTTCTTTCCAAATCATTCTAATAAATGAGCATGCAGACTTCATACCATGAATGTGCATTGTCATTTAAGGTTCTTTATTACAAAATCCATAAAGAAAAATGGCCAACTGTTTATATATTTTTTTCAAAAGTAAACTGTAGAGCCAATGTTGCTTTTTTTTCTAGATAGCTCTCCGATTACATTGCCTTTATCAACTCTACCAAGCAAACTCCATTACCAATGAAACCTAGAGTTCATTCCACAAGGTCTGTTTCAACTTCTGTGGCTTATTTCAAGCGCTCTACTAGAGGTGATCTCTGTACTGTAGTAACATGGTCAACAATGCACAGCTTTATCAAACACTGTGAACTTAACCTTGTATCAATGTCTACGGCTATTAGTTTCATTATTCTCAAATGTATCCTGCCATGATGTCACCTGGGAAGAAAGTAGCTTGGGATTCTGTCCCAACCATTGTCATGCATGGAGAGGTAAATAAAGGATACAAATGGTAAGTACCTAATGATAGATCCTTGTTTTCCCTCTCTGTCCCTCTTGATATCCCACCCAGCAGCCCCACCATACCTCGAAATTTTTACCTTCAGAGTTGTGGACAAAGCTAAAAATAATTAGGAAAAAGCTCCCAAATTAGGGACACATTTTAAATGCTAATTTTCTTAACTTAGAACTTCTTAAAATCATTTCCAGTTTTAAGAAGGATGGAATAAATATTTGAGAACAAATTGAGTGCCTCTCCAAAATCTGAACAGTTGACTGGTGTGTTCAACCAGATTCTCGGTTCCTTTTCTGGATGTACCTGGCAGACCTTATCTTGAAGTATTTCTCCAGATCTCCTTTTTTCCAGTACCTTGATATCCTTTATAAGACGCACTTGATTTACACGGGATTATTGGAAATGGAAGAAGCTTGAGCAGTGAAGAAGGTTCTGAGTGAAGAGTTTGCTAGCTTGGATCTACCTCGGGGTTGGCTTAACCAACCCTTGAGAAGAACGGAGAGGAACAGTAAGGATCTATCATTACAGTAAGTACATAACTTACATTTACTGTTTGTTCCTCCTCTATACCCAGAGTATGTTGACAGGTAAATTAATACAAGTGCAGTGAGCTATTTTTAACTCCACTGTTTAATAAATGGTAATAAAAATAGTTAAGAATTTTATTCAAAAAATATTACTGAAGGGCTGTGTTTTGATTAGAGGTTCATAGAGTATAATTCCACCAAATTAAGAGTAAATGCATGAATCACAAATAACCATGCACAGAATGCAGCTAGTCTGATGGTACAGAGGCAGGGTTTGATGATGAATTTGGGATTAGTGAAGTATTATTTGGGAAAAGATGCACTGCACCTTTGGGGGAAAAAGTATTTTTTGAAGAAATGGAGGAGGACAACAGCTGCAGAAAGTAAATTTTTAAGTTGCTTTCAAGCCGTATATGTAGGTTTAATTCCTTCACTTTCTATTTGGTTTGCTATTTTGCCACTTTAAACTTGTTAAACTAAAGCAAAGCTACCATTTCAACCCTGGAAAAAAAAGCTGGCAAATGGAACTTGATCTTTAAAAACACAAATGGAATGCAGTAGAAACAGTCTCAAAGGTCAGTGTAGCTTCATGTGCACTGGTGATTGATTGCATTCTCAACTGGTCTGTGACTAGAACTTCAAGAGAAAAGCTTCTTTGACTCCCATCAACGTGTTTCTGAATTTACTTAAGCACCTACGTTTTAGGGGATACTCCCTGAGGGAGGCATTCTTAGATACCTAGTGAGTAAACCTAAACTTAACAAGGTATCTCCATATTAAGAGGGTAGCCAGGAATGTCATTAGGACAGTTATGGAGAAGAGAAAAAGTCTAGTGAAAAAGTATTTGTGAGGAACTTGTGTGGAGTCAAGTTTCAGGTGGAATCTAGAACATCTCCTTATAGAATAAACTGAATATAGTGGCCCAAGATAAGGGTGTGTGAGGTAAAAGTGTATCCAAAAACGAAAGGAGTATCTTCTGGTAGGACACACATTTTTCTTTTAATCAATTATCAATTGTGTAAGTGAACGTATCCTTGGAGACTTTTTTCAGACAGCTCAAATTAGAGATGTCAAAAACAGCTAATGCACAAATGTGTGAAATGCTAAATGAGTGAATCACAAAATGTTGAAAACTTCTGTCCCACTATCAGTAAACCCCAGGTATAAAATCCAGATCAGGTACTGCTAAGGAAATAATTTTTAGTAACATAATGGATAGAGTTGGTGTTAGGAGCAGTGGTAGGGTTAGGGCTAGCACATGAGTGGAAGCCGCCCCTGTACTCCCTTTTCATGTGGTAACCCTAACCATACCTCTAACCCCAACCCTACACATAACATTACTAAAAGCCCTTTTCCGCTACACAAGACAAAAGGACACAGAACACACAGCACCAAATAGGCAAAACACTATCTCTATCCCCTTACTTAACCCTTCCTCTAACTCTAACTTGTGAATACTCACACAGACGCATTAACCCCTAACACGATCTTGCACATTTTCATAACAACCGCATTTTCAGTCAAACATTCTTTTTCCTGCACACTTCTTCTTACCTAGACTATATAAAACTGTAACTGATTCATGTGATTCATACAGTTTTGTTCACATAGTTTTGCAGTCACTCTTTCTTACACCCACACGAACTTGTCAACCATGTGAATGGCAATCAGTATGACACTGGGCTGTCCCCACAGTACTTCGACAATCAGTATGACACTGGGCTGTCCCCACAGTACTGCAGTCAGTATGACACTGGGCTGTCCCCCAGTACTTTGCAGTGCATTGCTGCAGAATCTGCAAGCTGCATTAGGGAGTACTAAAAAGGTGAGAGTAGTGTTGGTTCTTGAAGGTGGAAGAAGGAAAAGGTGAGGTGTGAGACATGGGTAGCAGGTGCAGAATGGTATTGATCTCTAAGTAACCCAGATTTCATTGGCAGGATCATCTTCAAGCACAAATGTTAACGCCACTCACGAGTAATGCACATGTGTGTGAATTTTTTTAAAGTAAATCTTGCATGAAATGTATTTTATTAGACCAAGAATGTTATGCTGAATTTAAAAAAAAGTGTAAGTGTACTTTTAATATTGCTCAAGTTACACATTGGAAAATGTTTTAAATTTTCTTTATGGTAAAAGCCAAAATCTAACTGGCCTTGAGAAAGACATCTGGATTTCATTATATGCAGTCTGAGCTGTAGAAAAGGGACATATTTTATCCAAAAATACAGAGATAGTTACTTTTGCTGCAATGGAAAAATCGGGTCATTTTCACAAATGTTTTCAAATAGAGTTTATATTGTCATTTTTTTTCAGCAGCAAGAGTAATGCCCAAGAAATATTTTTTTTGTGCGAGTTGTTTATCATTTTTCCTTATAAATGCAGGCTTCTCTTTTTAGTTATGCTTTTCATTGTAGCTTTTTACCCCCCCCCCCCCCCCAAAAAAAAAAAGGTGTGGGAGAATTTGTTCCTTACGTGTTGATAATATGAACTCTGAATGTTGTTTTCTGGTATTGTTAGTGTAGGTTTATGAATTTCTATTCACTTTGGAAATACCCTAAAGAGTTTATTGCGCAGTTAGAACTGAGGCTGGCCTATTGTACTGATGACTTGCTTCATGTGTATATTTGTTTGTGGCTGATGATTTAGCTTTGCGTATATCTTACCAGTCCAATGTGTAGTGTACATGTTGTTTAAAAAAAAAAAAACAGCTCAGGTGTAGAATGCTACAAATTAGTCCAAAACAGTTTTACAAACTAGCAGTGCATTCTGGCTGCTTTAAGCAGAGTGTTAAGATTCTTCCTAAAGATTTACTTGGTTGTTGCTTCTGAAGGTCCTTAAATGAACAAATCTATTATTCTCTTCTATTCAGTAGTATGGAGTTCCACAGTCTGAGAACAAACAAGAAGGGTATTTCGTGATCTTACAGCTTACTTGCTGTGTTTACCAAATAAGTGGGCTGTAGCACATCATGAGGCCTTTTTCAGCCATGCCTGTGGAATATTAGTATTTGTAATGAAGAGAAGGTCAGTACAGAGTAATTTTGTATAGCACTAAGCGTGCTAGTTCTAATTAAAAAAAAAAGACCATCCCCAGACTCACTAATCCTCCGTGCAGGACTAATCTAGTCCAGCACGGAAGCAGCAGTTTAAGAGGAAGATGGCAGAGCGCCATGCATATTAAGGAAGGCGCACTGCCTGAACACCTAATGCTACACAGAGCGTGGACAAGTGCAGGGGGCATGCCTGAGAGCAGATCTCTCAGAATAAACACGCCCCTGAAAAGTAGAACAGAAGAATGTGTACATAAAAGAGCGAGACTGCACATAAGTGTCCGCATATCCCCACCAACAGTTCCCATGTGTTCAACAGCAACAGTACACTGAAAAAAAAACTTGAAGAAACCCTTGTAGTAATTTATTTAAAACTCCGAGTACAGCTAACCGTAGGTGCGTGGGTTTGCCCATTGCTTAGCTACGGGTAAAGCAGCAGAAAAGACTGAAGAGGATAACGAGGAAGATATAGCAAATGAAGCAGCACAGCAATAGCGTAGTGGTCAGAGCATCCGCCTAACGAGGAGGCATTCTCGGCTCAAGTCCCACTGCAGCACATACCATTTTCCATGTGTAATCTGTATACGAACATTTATGTACATTTTATTGCTGTATAACCTACCAAATAACATTTAAATGTGAACTGGAGTACTGCATGAAATGCACATGTGAAGAGTCAGTACCAGAATGAATAAGTCAGCAGTAAGCAGGCGTAAGCACAGATAAGTAGTAGTAAGCATATGTAAGCACTAGTAAGCATGTGCAAGTGCGTTTGGGTGGGGTGAAGCACCACCGACACAGATCAAGCAAAGGAGATGCTAACTGCATGTAACACACTGTGACCGGAAGTCAGCAATGCTAACCTCTGCGCAACCCCACTCACAACCGCTTGAAAGTGCCTGAAGCACACCGTATCCAACATCTGGTGTCAGGTGCGATTCTGTGTACACTAACAGAGTCAGTCGTAGGTATCACAAAGCATACGTGACACACAAGGTCGGCTAGTATGCACATGAAACACAGTATCCAGCAATACCAGTCAACATTACCGGATATGTAGCAAAGGAATTGGAGGTATATGTGTTTGTATGAATACCCATAACTATATAGATATATACCTCCCCCCCTCTCTGTAGTACAAATGTATACATACACAGATAGACATATAAATAAATACCCACAAATACAGATATACATATGCAGACACCCATACATCCACATGTCGTTAGATATATATACAGCAATATGTAATATATATATATGCAGACATATATACATATATATATATATATATATGTGTGTGTGTGTGTGTATGTGTATATATGTATATATATATCTATGTGTGTGTGTATGTATGTATATATATATATATATATATATATATATATATATATATATATATATGTAGATATACACAGCTATATAACTATGATAAGCTACAGCACCTAAGAATGACATGTTCACAGGCCATGCCAGTGGAGGTGAGGGGCCCAAGCAAGAAGCGTGCAACACGTAGCATGACCCCCCCCCAAGCCGGACAGGGGAAACATACAAACAAACCCACAAACAAAGTAAACAATCCACTGCTCCCCAGACCACAGCAGGATACAACCGGGGGTGGGGGGGACACAGTGGACCTGTGAAGTCTAATCTTGGAACAGAGACAGGAGCGTCCCCCTGTGGGACACCCCAAAAATTGTCTTGTTATAGGAGGAATCCCATACGACTACCTGTCAAGGCGGGGTGTGTACATACCCGGACTACAAGGATGGGAAGGCCTGATGACCCATGGGTCGAGACAACATACAAGATGTGTCCCGTGAAGTGGAGAGTGGGCAGTGTGTAGTGGTGTGTTTAGAACCGACCTGCACCCAGAGTAAGGATGAGTGCTGTAGAGAAGGTGGGGGAAGTATGGGTATGTAATTATGGGTCTAGACATGCAGGTGTTTGCTGGAGTGGGTCTATTCGGACTGCCCCACGGATGTAAACAATAGTGTTCATTGGTCAGAGCTGCCGCCCAATGGGCAGCCACTCCCGCTACGAGTCCCACTGCAGCACATTCAATTGTACTTGGCAAAGAACGGAATAACCAGATGTAGATGTAAAAATGTTGAGGCGTGTGAGTATATATACCCATACCTGCATGGAAATGTACCTCTCCCTCTCCATAGTACAAATGTATACATACATAAACAGAATATATTTAAATACCCACATATAGATATATACATATGCAGACACCCATACATCTGTATGTCATTATGTGTATATATATATATATATATATATATATATATATATATATATATATATACACACAGCAATATATATATATATATATATGCAGCAATGCATATATATATATATATATATATATATATATATATATATATATATATATATATATATATATATATATATATATATATATATATATACACACATGCATATGCAGATATGTATGTGTGTGTGTAAACATTCACATATGTATAGCTAGGATATGATACAGCAGTTAAGAATTACATATGTTCATAGTCCATACCAATGGGGGTGAGGGGTCCAATCAACAAACGTGTAACACGTAGCATCACCCCCCCCCCCCCCAAGCTGGACAGGTGAAACATGCAAACACACAATACAAGTAAACACACCACTGCTTCCCAGACTACAGGCAGGATACTACCAGTGGGAGAGATCCGCCAAGTCTAATCTTGAAACAAAGGCATCAGTGTCCCTTGTGGAACACCCCAAAACTTGAAGATGACTCGAGTCAGTCCCTGTAACGATTTATCTAACCAGGCCATGTACATACACGGACTAAGTCGAAAAAACACAAAATAAACTACTAAAATAGAATAAAGAAATGGCTTCAGAAAGCAACCAGTAGTTTTAAATTGCATAAAGCGCTTTTTGTTTAGTAAAATCAAACTTCTTCAGATCCAAACTTTCAAGGTACAAGTTTCAGTTAAATAAAGTACCAGGAAGTGCTTGAGCCTGTCAGTTCACATGCTGTGATGACATCAGCAACAATAGTTAACCCTTCGTGTTCTACACACTATGAAAAATACTGTTTAAAACTAAAACAATGCTGACAACCATGAACAAGGAAGATTGAAGATGTGGTTTAAAAGTAAAGTATGCTGATGGGTATACTTTAAACAACAAGAACAAATAAACATATAAAGTAATAAGGTTACCTATAAGGAATTACTATTACACTGCTGAAATTCTGCATTACAAACCTTTTTTACTACAACATTTCATACTGGTTCATAGCTAATCGCCTATCCC
The DNA here is from genome assembly GCF_019279795.1 of Protopterus annectens. Classification (NCBI taxonomy): domain Eukaryota; kingdom Metazoa; phylum Chordata; order Ceratodontiformes; family Protopteridae; genus Protopterus; species Protopterus annectens. The sequence goes on from NC_056739.1 coordinate 856,134,422, forward strand.
AGAAAAATAACTCAGCTGGCAGTTCGAGAAATAAATTTAGGCATCATTAACAGTGACTAAAATTACCATACAAGAAATTAACTTGATGTTAGTACATAATTATAACTAGCTATGATGACCATGTTACTAAATCCATAGCATTCGTACTATGCTATGCCATTCTCTTAATTCCACAATATGGCATTCATTATATAAAAATAATTTAAAAAATGTATATATAAAAAAATACACAAGCTAACTATGACCTTTAAGGAGAATTGAGGCTGAATATTCTGGTTTCACGTTTGCGAAGTAAATTACTATTAGAGATGAATATTATTCGTAATATTAATATAAAATTAATATATAAATTATATAAACATTTTTGTGTTACATTGCTAGAAGAGAGATTCTGTCATCTAGTTAAACTTTTCAATTTAAGTAGACATCTAATCGAGCACATGTCATTAATACCTGGGTAGTAGTATGCTTTAAGGTGAATTTTCCAATAAAGTACAAGTTCTTCATGTCTTAGGGAGATGGGACCTCCCCTAATGACCTATTGACTTGGTCAATAATCTTGAACTTAAATTTATGGTTTGGAAATATTCCTATATGTTTAGCCAATGCATTCTCCATTTTCTTTTTATTGATATCGTACTGGTGTTCGTACACTCGCTCCCGGAGCTTACTCTGAGTCTTTCCTATATAAAATACTGGGCAAGACTGGCACTTTGCTAAATATGCTACTAATTTGGTATTACAGTTGTATCTGTCTTTTAATCTAAAGACGTGGTCGTTCACCTCAAATGTGTTTCCTACCTCCATGAATTTACACAAGTTGCAGGATTCACACTTAAACATCCCAGGATACTTCAGTTGTGGTCTACTAGATTCCAAGAGGTTCTTGATGTTACACTCTCTCCTATATTTAATTTTGGGTGAAGTACTTAAACTACTGAGTAAGGTCGGGTCACGTCTAAGCCATTCCCAGTTTTTTCGGACCAAACTCTGTAAAAGATGGGCTATCCACATTATAGGTAGTAACTAGGCTCAAGGTGAAATCATCTTCTGTAACTGGACTATCCACATTAAAGTCTAACCAGCACTTTTCTTTAGATATTGATGCTGGTACCCCTTCCAAACTCAAAATCGGGGTGTAAAAGCCTGACCTTCTCTTAGTGTGAACCTCCTCCGTAAGTGAGTCTATTAGATCACTGGGGTAGTCTCCAGCTAAAAACTTGTTCCTTAGTAATTCACATTCCAACTAAAGTCTCTATCCAAAGTGATAATTCTAGCCGCCCTTACCAGTTGGCCCTTAATGACCGAACGTTTTTGATGGGAAGGGTGGCAGTTGGAATAATGGAGAGATGCGGTGGAATAAGTACTTTTCCTGAAAATTCTATACAAGTATTGGTTTCTCCCCCTGTCTTTTCTAAGATTAATATCTAAGTATGCTAGTTCATCACTATCAAAAGTGAGTGAATTTCAGGAAGGATGTAGTATTATTAAAGTAATCCACTAATCTTTTAGCTTCTATAAAATTCCCTTTCGGCATAATAAAAATGTCATCCAAGAATAGGGTATAAAACAAAATCAGGTTCTTGCATTCCTCAATATTGAATACAAAATTTGTTTCCCTAAATGTCATAACTAGGTTTGCCATACTGGCTCCACAAGTGGAACCCATGGCAACCCTAGTTTTCTGCAAGTAGAAGTCATTCTCAAAAACAAAATAGTTATTTGATAAAACAATGTCCAACAACTCAGATACAAGTGAAATTTCTGAATCGAGCTCCTTTCTTCCTTAACATCTCCATAATCCATTCAATTCCTTCCAAGTGTGGGATAGATGTATAGAGGTCTTTTACATCTGTTGTAAGAAAATTATAGTTCTTGCTGTATTCAAGTTCATTAATTTTCTTTAAAAATGACTATGAGTCTTTGCAGACGTGACTCTCACTTGTCAGGTATCTTTTTCAGAATAGCATCCACTACTTTCGCACATGGATAAGTGACTGAATCTCGACCATCCACTAAAGGTCTCATTGGTGGATTGGTTAGATCCTTATGGATCTTGGGTATCCCGAAAAGTCTCGGGATTTTAGGGTAAGGCATGGTCATGTAGTTGGACATTGGCTTTAGTTCTAGCTGTTATGAATAAATCATTCAAATACATATTTATCCGTCGGTAAGCTATGTTTATTTCATTAAGGGAGGCTACTTGGTAAGCCTCCCCTGCTAGAATGTCCCTCATTCATTTCACATATTCGTGAAGGTCCATGATCGTCAGGCCACCACCTTTATCCGGTTTGGAAACCCATACTTTAAGTGATCTTAAATAGTTCATTTCATCCTACTCATGTCTGCTGACGTTGATCTTGACAGTAACATTCTTAGAGAATTTCTCTAAGTGCCTTAGGTCAAGCTCACATGCATGTTCGAATATCTGCAGGCTGGGATGTAGTGGTGGGTTGAAAGTACTTGGTACATGTAAGGAATTCCTGATATTTGAACTGTTACTGTCATTGTTACCAAATAAAATACTCAGGTTTAGTTTCCTGGTATAATTTTTGATGTCGAGGATTGCTCTGGCTACATTAATATGTTGTGAGGGAACAAAAGTGTACTCCCTAGCTAATAATTCAACTAATTCGGGACCAATGTTAACTTTCGAATAGTTGAAATTTTGAAAGTCTCCTGTATTGTTTTTAATAATATTCGGATTCTGTTTAGGCTCAGGGTACACTTCTAATGTTTCTTCCTGTTGAACTTCCTGCTGTTCTTCCTGTTGTTCGTATAATTCACTCGTTTGGGGATAACCCCCTGTTGTTGGGGATTCTGAAAATTTGCACCAAGTGTGGTGTTAACATCACCTTTCTGCTGGCCACTTCCATTTTGATTATTGATTCTCTCGCTTCTCCTTACGGAGAAAGTCAGTCGTATCCTCCTGGCAAGGGGTCTGAGAGTTCATTTGTTGATCAAGGTTAAAGCTTAAGTCAAGATCACCCACCCGATTAGGGCCTTGACTAGAGGCAGTGTTGTTGTTGCTAAATGCCCCTGTTTGTGATATCGGTGGGCTTGGGTACGCTGTACCGTTGTCGTAGGCTAAACAATCTCTTTGCAGTTTTTTAACCTTAGTAGATTTCAATTTATTGAGGGTACTGGTCGATGCTGGTAAAAGTTATTGTATAATCATATTGGTACCTGTTGAAATCTAAGTGTGCTTTAATTTTGTGATCTAAATCAGTCACTTCTTTTGAGATGGTTTCAACCCATGAATTGTAATGTTTTATCATGAGTTCTAGAAGTTCAAATCCCTGTTTATCATATAATTGTAGTAATTCTACATGGAAAACAGAGGAAAACAGAGTGATTCACCAAGCCTGTTGGATACTGGAATCTCCTAAGGCCTTTTGGTACTATACACTGTTGTAAACATTCCTTAAAGTATGTCATTTCTAGTTGTAATTTTTGACAAGTTAGAATCAAAGACTTTCAGCATGACAACAATACTGTTATTGAAATTAACATTACCTCCAGCTGGTTGCCCCCGTGGTGGATTGTGAACATCCATAGAAAAAGAGAAATTTCCATTTAGTCAATCCATCAGGATGGGAGCCCCAATATGCCCTGAGGTATGGATCTCATGCTGAACACTCATGCAACTTCCTTGGTGCTCTTGGTTTGTTCCTAGTTGAACTGATGAGCATTGCAAGTTGTTGTAAACACTTTGTTGTTTTACACCATTAGGTTGCAAGTTGTTCTCTGCTGCATTTAAATTAGGTCTAGTTGTTGCCTTCACATTGCTTCCATCCTGTTCATGCAGTGTAAGTACTGTGTTAGACAATAACACTGACTCACGTAGTTCTCTCTGCTGGTTGTCCAAAGATTACAGACGTGATGTTAGTAATTCCATCCATTTTGCCATAGCTTCAATCAAAACTGTCACCTCACAGTTTTCCACTCTATCTTGCGTTTGAGTGAATAATCTCGGACTACCTGTGCTTCCTGATGCCATAACACACAAACCAAGCCGAAAAAACAGAAACTAAACTATTAAAATAGAAAAAAAATGACTTCAGAAAGCAACCAGTAGTTTTAAAGTGCATAAAGCACTTTTTGTTTAATTAAATAGAGGGTGGCCTAATGGTTAAGGTGTTTGCCTTACAAACACAAGGTGCAGGGTTTGAATTTCACAAGGGATAACTGGCTAAGCTTAAAATTACTTGCAATGGCAGTTAGCCTAGTGCTAATCTTTGAACCTTTGAAAATCAAACTTTTTCAGATGCAAACATTCAAGGTACAAGTTTCAGTTAAATAAAATACTAGGAAGTGCTTGAGCCTGTCAGCTCACATGCTGTGATGACATCAGCAACAACAGCCCTTCCTGTTCTACACACTATGGAAAAATACTGTTTAAAACTAAAACAATGCTGACAACCATGAACAAGGAAGGTTGAAGCTATGGTTTAAAAGTAAAGTATGCTGATAGTTGTACTTTAAACAACAAGAACAAATAAACATACAAAATAATAAGGTTACCTATAAGGAATTACTATTACACTGTTGAAATTCTGCACTACAAACTTTTTTTGTACTACAAACTTTTTATACTACATTTCATGCTGGTTCGTATCTAATCACCTAGCCCGGAAAAATAACTCCGCTGGCAGTTCGAGAAATAAATGTAGGCATCATTAACAGTGACTAAAATTACCATACAAGAAATTAACTTGATGTTAGTACATAATTTTAACTAGCTATAAGGACGATGTTACTAAATCCATAGCATTCGTACTGCGCTATGCCATTCACTTAATTCCACAATATGGCATTCATTATATAAAAATAATTAAAAAAAAAAAAAATATATATATATATATATATATATATATATATATATATATATATATATATATATATATAAATTCCTTATGCATTAGCATGACTTTTCTGAAGGATGTGGAGTCTTAAACTCAAATACTTGTCTTTATTCAATGACTTCAGTTCCCAGGTATTTGCCAGACAGGTGCAGATTGTAAGAGGAACACACCAAAATTATGAAGAAAATCCCTGGACAGTCTGTGGAAACTGTACAGTTGACAGGTATGCTTTCACCTAACGGGTGGCCATTCCCGATATGGGTTCCACCGCAGCACAGTCTATTTTACATGGCAAAGTACGGTATAACCATATGTGTTGTTGCATAACCCACTACATAACACCTAAGAACACATGGTCGCAACACCCCACTGTAGGCATGTAAGCCGATCTAATTGGCATCACAAGGTATTATTGTAGTCCTCACCCCCACCCAGGGGTGTGAGTGTCTAACGCAAACACCAAATACAGTGTATATGCACAGCTGTTGTCATAGACATGGCCAGCTGTGTACCTTCCCTTCAGCCATCCTGCACATCCCTGGATAATTCCCCTACTAACTCCCCCCTTTGTGCCCCATGCACACCACATACCCATCAACCCCTATTCCATTTCTCTTAATGTTTAAGGTTACACCTAGGTGACACCCTCTTCCCCCACTATATTGCCAGTATCTGGAACCCACCCACATGTATTATCTCAGCTGTCCCACAGGACACATGTAAATAACACAAGAAGTAACACCACAAGCACACTTCGATCAGCACAGGCTCACCACCTTGCGAAATCTCTCCCCAACTTGCACTCTATACCACTACATCAACTAGTGAAACCGACACCTCTTTTCCTGCCTCGCATACAGATCTCAACATCCGACAAACCTTCCCTATTGCTCCCCATCCAATTATTCCTACAGGCTACTATACAGTTACAATGTCACCCCCCCCACCTACCTACTCCTTCACTATTCCCCTTTACTGTACCAAACAGGTATGGAATAACTACACCTACCCCAAATACCTGCATGTAACCTATCCAGAACTCTTAAACAGGAATCCAACTTCACCTTAAACTGACCTTTGTCAACAGTCATACCTGACATGTAAACCTGACCTAAGCATGGATAATACCGACATGTTAACGTAAACTAAGCATGAATAATGGGGGACGTAGCTATGTTACGTCTGTTACCCTCTATGAATGTGAACACCTCAGTATTAATTGGAATTAGTAGCTGGGGTCACTGTGGAGCTTTACTCCCCGGGCCACCGCTGACAGTGCACAAGCCTACAGTCGGATTGTTCTGGTCGACAAATGTGAACTAAATACACAAAGTTGCGTGTGTGTATGCGGGAGCAAGCGTGTGTAAGCCGGTTTGGCCGCCAGTATACAATTACCACACTGGTGAAGCAATGTAGAAGCTAACTCTGTGCAAGACACTGCAACCAGAGGTCAGCAATGCTGAGCTTCACGCAAATCAGCGCATACCCACCTACAAATGCTCTACAGTGCCTTAGTCACTCTGTAGCCCACAGCTGTTGTCGTGGCCATTAACAAAATCTGCATTGCCTGGTTGCAAACCCCCGACCCTGCACACTATAATTGACATGAGTTCCACTAAGCCATGGCAGATACACATTCAGCTGCTGTGATCACAAACGCATCATCCAGCACAGTCATCCAACAGTATAGGAAATGTATACAAGTGTGTAGATTAATACCAGCACACGTGTCCATTGCTCAACCACAGTATTATGAGCAGTCTGTGTGCATCACAGAACAGTGTCTGTCCAATCATACTATGAGAACAGTAGTCCTACATAATAACGATGGGAATAATGATTTATGGTGCACACCGTGGGAGCGTGTGAGCGTGCTTCATGCACAGTATGTCACACCTGGGGCGTTGGTTCCATGGAACCGGGAGATGAGGCTGGCCAGGTGTGTGAGCAAACCTCTGCTACTCAAAACTCTTGCAGGATGCTACCAGTGGGAGAAACAGTGTAGCATAGCTAGGTCTACTCCTGACACAACAACAGGTCCGTCCCTGGTGGGATGAACCAACAGTTGTGGGTCACATCGATGTCTCCACCAGTATTGGCGGAGGATCAAGGGAAGGCTGGTATGTACGTGGACTAAAGGGATGAAGAGCCTGCATTTGCTTGGGTCAAGACAGTATACTGGAAGAGTACTGAGACGTGCAGAGAGGGAAATGTGTGGAGGTGTGGTATGGCAGGGCTAGCAACTGGGGAATAGATGGATGCTGTGTACGCGGTGCTCGGGGGCCGGGGGAAGGGAACATGGGTATGACAGTATGGTAGGCATATGCAAATGAAGCAAAACAGCAATAGTGTAGTGGGCAGAGCATGCGCCTAACGCACATGCATTCCCGGTTCAAGTCCCACTGCAGCACATTCTATTTTCCATGTGAAATCCATATATTAACATTGTTGTGCTGTGTAACCTACTAAATAAAATTTATATTTGCACAGGAGTACTGCCTTAAATACACATATGAAGTGTCATCATGACTAAGGCACTAGTAACCAGGTGTAAGTGCAAAAAAGCAGTAGTAAGCATAGATAAGCAGTTGTAAGCGTGTGTACATGTGTTTGCGCGGGGGTAAGCATTGCCTCCATAAATTAAGCAAAGTAGAAGCTAGCTGAGTGTAAGGAAACGCAACCAGAGGTTAGCATTACTTAGTTCTGCACATACCCACTGACACCCGTGCACACCTGCGTACAACCGCTCAAATGTTCCTTACTCACTCTGTATACGACAGCCGGTGTTCTGCTCAGCAACAAAATATTCAGCCTCTGCAAGGCCCAAACCCAGGACCCTGCACATCCTACAGTACGTGATTTACCAGTAAACCACGGCAGATGTACATAACCCTCTTATTTCACATACATATCCAGCAGAATCAGTCAACAGCACAGGAAATGTAGTACTATCACACCACAAAACCTCTTAATGCATGAATCCCGGACATAGTGCGCCATAATGTGGGTACAAATAGGGATATCTGTCATATAGTGCTCTAATACACTTAAAACATTGCTAGTTACACAGTTATATGTAGTAGAACACATATATTGAAGGAGATGGGTTTGAAACACGAACATGCTGGCAAAAATGACTGACCTCAGTCCTAAGGTCATCCATGTCAATTGCCAAGGGAATGAGGTACAGGCCACACATATAAGCCAAACATGCATAGACATATGGACAGATATATATCTTTAAATGTAGACAGCTGTAGGTGTATATATATATATATATATATATATATATATATATATGTGTGTGTGTACGTATGACTCGCAAATAACCATATAACAGCAATTGTACATAGATAAATATGTTCAGTGTATACATCTAATATATATATATATATATATATATATATATATATATATATATATATTTATTTCAGTTTGATTACTGGGGAAGTCCACTGGGCCAGTGGTGTGCTCATTTTCAGTGGAGGCCCAGGGAGAAAAGCTCCAATAAGCAATATGGTTACAAAGGTTACATAATGCAATGGTAAGTACATACATATATGGATACACAGGTTACATAATGCAATGGTAAATACATATATGCAATCAGGTACAGGTGGATAAATTGACATTGAAATACAATTTTGATATAGGTAGCACAGTTTGTAGGTATTTACATTCAGGGCAGTAAGTTTAGACTGACTGGACAATAAGCATCAGTGAATTACTTGATATTTACAATATATGCAATACTTGGAGTCAAGAGAGAGAAGATGCTTAGTCTGTGTATGTTAGCTTAAGTTTAATTAGGAGAATAGAAAAAGAGGTAATAGTGCAGAGAAGAGCAGGCGTATGGAGAGCTCAAAGGGGAAATTCTTAACATTGTTATGTAGGGTGAAAGCAGAAGCATTTACGTTTAGTGGATAGGTAAGAGAAAAGTAGGGTTTTGAAGGATTCAGAGTTAGGTGTAGTCATGAGTGAAGGAGGGAGAGAGTTCCATTTTTTGCCTACAGTGAAAGAGAGAAGGAGTTGGCCTGCAGGGCATTTGGGTTTGTGGACAAGAGATTAAATTTTGGTGTTCAGATCTCAGAGATCTGGTTGGGTTGTAATGGGGAAGGATGTTTGTTAAGGCTGGGCATTTATCTGGATAGAATATTAATTTGTGCGCGGTGGTTAGTTGGAAATAGTCTAGGAGGTTTGAGAGTTCCAGCCAGTTCAGAGATTGTAGGGTTAGGCAGTGGTGAGTAGAGGTTTTGGATTTAGTTGCGAATTTGGAGATTTTATTATAGCAAGTTTCGAGTTTAGAGGTGTTGGAAGAAGATAGGTTAGTTAGTAGAGGGTCTCCATATAATAGAGAGGGTTGGAGGTAGGTATTAGCAATAGTTTGCCTTGTGGAGTTGGAGAGAAAGCGGTTATTTCTATAGAGCATGCCTAGCTTTTGATGGGTTTTCTTTGTTTTGTTGGATGTGGATATCAAATTTAAGGTGTTTGTCTATGGTAATGCCGAGGAGTTTTGCAGAAGGGACCACTTCAATGGCAGAGTTGCTTTGGCTAAGGACTTTGAAAGCATTCTTGTCAAAGGAGAAATTTCTGGAGGGAAGAAAGAGAAGTATTTTGGATTTATTAGAGTTGAGAGAGAGAGAGATGGTTTTGGTGCATCCAGTTTTCAGTAGTGGAAAAAGCTGTTTGAGTTTGTCAGGAGTTCAGGTAGGTTGAAGGTGGCACAGGCTAAGGTAGAGACGTCTGCATATTGGATAACTGTCGTATCAGGGATGATTGAGTGAAGGTTGTTAATGAAAATGTTGAAAAGCATGGGTCCGAGGATGGACCCCTGGGGAACACCGGTGGATGTTGGCAAGGAGGAGGAGGTAGAGTTCTTCCATCTGACAGCTTGAGATCTGTCAGATAGGTAGCTAGAGAACCAGGAAAGGGTATCAGGGGAGAGATGAAGGTTGGAGAGATGAAAGAGACGGTGCTTGTGGGAGATGGTATCAAAGGCTTTGGAAAGGTCTAGCAGTACTGTGGATACTAGTAATCCAGAATCACGTGCTTGATTTACTGTGTCTAAGAAGGATAGTAAGGCAGTAGTGGTGCTGTGGCCAGGGCGGAAGCCATGCTGGGTAGGAGTTATGAGGAGATTCTGAGTTAAAAAAAGGCATAAGTTGGTGATGGACACATTTTTCAAGTATTTTTGATAATGGTGAGCGTAGGGCAATTGGGCGGAAATTAGAGATATTGTAGTTTTTGCCTCCTTTGTGAAGAGGTAGAATGAAGGCAGATCGCCAAAGTTTGGGTACATAAGACTCTTTTAAAGATCTGTTAATTAGGATGCTTATAGGGAGAGCAATACCATCAGCAGCGGATTTGAGGAAGGAGGAGGGTAAGTTGTCCGGGGCATTTGAGCAAGGCTTTAGTTTTGATAGGAGTCTTTTTATGAAAGTAGTTTGCACAGGTTTGAGTTGGAAATTAAGCGTACAGTTATTAGGGGTGCTGGGACTAGAGGAAAGAGAGTTGGATGGATTATTGTCGGGAAATGATTTGGTTAGATTAGCTATGGATTCTGTAAAAAATGTGTTGAAGTGAGAGCACTTCACTTAAGCTAGGGTCAGGGCCGGGATTATTCCTGCATCCTGGGTGGAGTAGGGAATTAATAGATTTCCAGAATTGTTTTGGGTTCTTGTTATTGTTGGATTGAAGTTTATTGTAGTAGTTTTTTTTGTCTGAGGTGATTAGTTTCTTTACTTGGTTGCGGAGTTGGGTGTATTGAAGCAAGGTAGAAGGCATCTTATTTTTTTTGTAGAGCTTCCAGGATTTGTCCCTGCAGTGCATGATTTGTTTAGTTTCTTTGGATAGCCAAGGAGCAGAATTAGTCTTGATTCGTTTGTTTCTTGGTGGGGCTTGGGAGTTGAGGGTTTTCAGGAAGATAGAGTTAAAATATTCTACTGCATTGTCAAGGGGAAGAGTATATAGGATTTGCCAGTTTATATATTTAAAAGTGTTTGAGAAATTTGAGGGGTTGAAGTTGCTGAGATTGCGAGTGTGGATATAGTGGTGTTGGTGTTTAGTATTGTTGGTTGAGTGATGTATGAAAGCAGGGAGATGGTCACTGAATGTGTCTGGGATAGTACCAGAGAGAGTTATTTTATTAGGATGGGAGACTAGGACCCAGTCGATGATGGATCCTGGGGGGGTGGTGGTGGTTAGGGCGAGTAGTTGTATGAATTACTTGGGAGAAATTGTAGAGGTTGATGAATAAGGAGGGGGGGAAGGTGAGTTGATTTTATTCCAATCAATATTAACATCGCCTAGAATGTAGGTTTCGAATTTTATTTTAGTTGAGGCCCAGTGAAGAATATTTTCAAGGGTAGAGATGTTGTCACCTGGGGAAATATATAGGGAGATAATGCAGATATTTTTATGTTTATTTAATTGTAGGAGACAAGCGGTTAGTTCAGTATTTTTGAATTTAGGAATTGGAGTTTGTAGAGGGATTAGTGAGAGAAGGTTGGAGTAGATTAGAGCAGAGCCTCCACATTTTCTGTTTAAACGGTCACTTCTATGGATTTGGAATCCAGGTGGTAGGATTTCGGAGTCGGCAATATGGGGTTTTAGCAAGGTTTCTGAGATGGCTGGGATGTCAGGTTGGTTGTGGGAAATCCAAGCTTGTATTTGGTGTATTTTGTTAGTAAGGCTTTGAGCATTTGTGGTAAAGAACTTAAGGGTGTTAGGAGAGGAAGTAGAAGAAGAAGAGGGAGGGGGGAGAATGGATGTGTGTAATGGATGAAGTGGGGGTGGGGAGGAGTTTGTTGTGAGGCAAGGGCCAGGGGTTAGGATGGATATCTCCAGATAAGGCTAGGTCATTACTGGGAATAACTTTTAGCTTTTTAGGTTTATTGAGAAGGAAGCTTTTTGGGGCTAGTAGTGATTTAAGAGTGAAGGTATTTGTTGTGGTGGAGAAGAGTTTGGGGTGGAATAGGTGCAGTAGGTTAGGAGAAATAAGAGAGGACATTATTGTATGGAAGTGGGTTGCTAGAAATGGTTTTGGGAGAGTGTATGGGATGGTTTGAGTAGGAGGTAGGCATAGGGGTATTTTGGAAAAGTAAGAAGTAGCAAAATAAAGAGGAATTAGTAGCACAAGAAGGAAGCATGGGACAAGGATAGTATAAATGGTATGGGAGGAGGACATACTTGGAGAATGTGAGGAAAATGAAGGGAGAGATGTTTGAGGAAGTTTACAGGTTAATTGAGAAGAAGAGGTAGAGGAAGTAGAAGGGGATGTAAGTCTTTACAGAGAGAGAGAGAGACTGAGTAAGGAGGACAGGGTGGGTCAAGTGGGGTTGGGAGGAGTAGGAAAGGGTGGGGTAGTAAGGAGAGGATAGTGATAAGTTAATTGGTTTGGGTGGGAGGGGTTAGTTAGGAATAAATGTAAAGGTACTGGGGGGCGGGTGGGAATTGGGGGCAGGGTAGCGGAGTGAGCCCGTAGGGCGAACAGAGCGGGAAGAGCCAAAGGAAGGAGAAAATGGGAGGAAAACAATCAGTAGTGTGAGAGCCAGAGGGTAAGTTTGCACAGTTATGCTAAGTAAAAAGACTGACAGCAAGTTAGAGTTGTGGTTGGAAATGAAAGAGAAAGAACAGTAGAAGAAGGTCAGAGGCTATGAGGGATAGGGATGGGTAAATGTAGAGTGCAGAAGTGGAATGGGTATTCCAAGGAGAATAGTAAAACTGAGATCAGTAAAAGAGTCATCTAAGAAGTAAATGGGTGAGATAAGGAGAGGAGTAGGAAAGAAGCTAGAGACAGAGGAATGGAGGAAGAGCGACACCTAGTGGGCAGTCAGTTTAATACAACAGAGAACCCTGTAGGGGAAACTCCTGTTAGGTGAAAGGAGGGAGCTTACGTACAACAAGAGTGGGGGTAAAGAAATATAGAGGGGGAGTAAGGTTATTTTAAAGGACAGGAAGAAGCAAAAATATGTAAAATAGGGAGAGTAGGGTAATTCAGTGGGCAAGAAGAGGGAGAGCTTTGGCTGCTGGCTGACCTGGCAGGGAAGTGTACAGTGACCTACATACATATATTATAGGTTCATAGGATCATACTAGGCTATCTGCCCTAGGGCATTTATAAGCCTAGCCCAGAGTTTTGTGGCTTTTGCCACCCCTTTGGTTTGAAGGATACTATGCCCATTATTTTGCTGTGCCTCTGTCAAGCAGTGACACTGAGGTTATCCCTGGGGTATACCTGCGATCTCCCATCCATTGGTCAAGATTTCTCTTGAACAAGGCCAGCGAGGTGCTCTGCCTCACATGAACCGGGATTTTGTTCCACAGCATAGGGAGTCTCTGGGTGATGAATCTGTCCCTCCAGCACGTCCTATTAATAGCCGTGTCGAGGTTTAAGTCTCTTGCCCTTGTAGTTTTGATGGATTTAGATTTTTTGAGGTGAAGCATGTTCATTAATTCCGGGTTGGACATGGCCTTGTATGTCAGGCACAGGTCACCTCTGAGCAGTCGGTGACTGAATAGAGCTGGAGTTCCTTCAGTCGGGCAGCATAAGACATATTTTTGAGACCCTTTATCCTTTTAGTGAGGAACTTTTGGGGCCTTTCCAATTGCTGCAGGTGTCAGGTCAGATACATTCCGAATGGGGCATTGTACTCAATCATTGGTCTGATGAGTGATGAGTACAGCGAAACGATGACCTCCCTTGATCTAGATGTGAATCCCTTCATGATCAGGTGGGCAATGTAGAAGGTCTTCCTAACTACTTTGGCAACGTGAGTGTCAAACGAAAGGTTACTGTCAACCTGGGTCCCCAGATCCCTGATAACCTCTTCTGTGCTTAGTGGATTGCCACCTATATGGTAACTAGGGGTAACCTTGTTTTTCCCGAAGGGGATGACTATGCATTTTTTGGCGTTTAACTTTAGGCCATGGCTCTGGCACCAGTTATCCGTTTCTATGAGACCCTTCTGAAGGATGTCTGTGTCAGATGGGTTTTCAACTATGGTGCCCAGTTTGCAGTCATCTGCAAACTTTGTCAGCCATAATCCTCCTGTGTTTGCCTGTATTTCTGAAAAGTAGATGCCGAACAAGAGTGGGCCCAGGACTGAGTCCTGTGGCACACCACTTGTGACAGGCTTGGAGTCAGACATGGCGCCAGCAACTCTGACCCTGTGGGTTCTGTCACTTAGCCAGTTTGCAACCCATCTTGTGAAGTATGGGTTTACGTTTAAGCTGGTGAGTTTTTCAATGATACCCGAGTGGGGTATTGTGTCGAAAGCCTTTGCCAGGTCAAGGTAGGCTGTGTGGACTGCCTTGCCCTCGTCAATGGCCTTGGTGACTGTTTCAAAAAAGTCAACCAAGTTTAAAAGGCATGATCTGCCCTTGCCAAAGCCAAACTGGGTTGGATCCAACATCTGCAAGTCCCCTATGTCTTTATTTATGAGTTCCATTATGATCCTCTCCATAGCTTTGCAGACCAGGCTTGTCAAGCTGATGGGACGGTAGTTTCCGGGGTCGGTGGAGGCACCTCCTTTGTGAAGTGGGACCACCGTTGCCGTATGCCACTCCTTGGGTACATATCCTGAGGTGAGACTAAGATTAAACAGTTGCCCTAACTGCGGGTTTAATTCCTCATTGAGTTCGTGGAGCACACAACCAGGGACACCATCTGGTCCCATGGATGCTGTGTTTTTCGCCTTGGAGAGAGCAGTTCTCACCTGAGCATTTGTGATGTTTGGGGGACTACAGTCCACTGGTATAGATATCTCTCCTTTTGGGGGGGGAGGGGGGGAGAAATTTGCACTGAACCTGTCAGCCAGTATGTTGGCAATGTCTGTAGGTTCCGTGATTTTTACATCATTTTGCACTAATTCTGAGCATATCTGGGAGTTTCCTCTCAGGTTTCTAACATAGCTAAAAAAGGCCTTATGATTGTCTTTTGAGTCCTTAGCGATTTTTCTTTCAAAATTTGCCTTGGATGTTTTTATGAGAGATCTCAGTTTTTTACTTATAATGATTAAGGGTGTCTTCCCTTTTACAGATTTTGCTCTATCTTGTAGTAGCTTTTTCCTTTTGTTGTAAAGCTTGTTTATGGCTGGGGTCCACCAGACTGGACGCTTGCCTTTGGTACAAAGAGTCTTTGTTTTGTTTGGGATTGCCTGATCCATGCAGTCCTGGAGGTGCTGGTAGAAGGCATTTGTAAGTGATTCAGCGGTTTGAGTAATGGTTTCCGCTGGCTCGGGGGCCTTGAAAGAGACCACACCAGTCTTTAGGAGTGTGAAGTCGGCTTTTGAGAAGTTATTCACTGTGGTCTTTTTTATCTGGGGTGGGGGCGGGATGTGGACTTCCAGTGAGATTAGTCTATGATCTGATCTCACCAATGATGGGTACACCTCTGGTGTTGAACATTGTGACCCCATGTTTGATGATGAGATCCAGTATGTTTTCTCCTATTGTGGGAATGGTGACCAGTTGTTCCATGGCATTTGAGTTTATGAACTCTAGGAACCTTTGGGCTAGAGTGTTGGGGCTTGAGTAGTGATCCCAGTCTATATTTGGATAGTTGAAATCACCCAGTATGATGGTGTTTGGAGATATATTTATCCCCTCCAGTGTTTTCAGGAAAGCTGTGTGAAGTTCCTGAGTTTGAGAGGGTGACCTGTAACGGGCTACAAACTGCAGAGCAGTCTTGCCTACGGTTAATTGCACCTGGATGGTTTCCGATGCATCGCGGCGTTGCCTCCAACCTTGAGGTGAGGGTGTCCTTGATGAATATGGACACCCCCCCTCCTTTCTTGGTGTTGTCCGGATTTTGGGGCCGGAACGCATGATATGAGGTAAAACCTGATAGTGCCGGGGTGCTCTCAGGAGCCTTGAACCAGGTCTCAGTCACAGCACAGACATCGATGTTCTCCATACTGAGAAGGGCTTCGAGTGCGTGCATCTTGAGGTTGAGACTTCTGGCATTGAGCAGCATTACCCTTAGTTTTTTTCCTTTTTTGTGTTCTAGGGTGGTAGGTTTAGAATTTGAGCCCTGCCTAAAAAAGGCACAGTGGGGGTGGCAAGAGCCTTTGACTCACAAATAACCATATACCAGCAGTTGTACATAGATAAATATGTTCAGTGTATACATCCATATATATATATATATATATATATATATATATATATATCTACATACATATACATTTTATATATATATATATATATATATATATATATATATATATATACATATACATATCTACAGCTATATCAATGTCCAGTTCTATCTCTCTATATATGGAGGTTTCACATATATAATTATGCAGATATATATCTATATATCTATATATATATATATATATATATATATATATATATATATATATATATATATATATATATATATATATATATATATATATATATATATATATATATATACAGATAGACGTGTATATGATTTCCACATGGGAACAGAATCCTGGCCCACTCCATATAACATATCAGACCATGAGCACAGTTAATAGGGGTGGAGGCACAAATGAGGGGCATGTGGTAATTACTGCTATGTAACCCCCCCAGCCCTAACGGATATGCTGTGCAATCCAATATCCAGCACATGCAGTACTTGACGTCAGGACCCACCACAACACAGCTACAATTCCCCAACAGTAATCCAAGTCACCTGTACATGTCGAGGCAATATCTGTATCACGTCATGCAGAAAAGCCATTCTACAGTACAGCAGGGAATGTACAGTGTTGAAGGGGTACACATTACAACGGTACAGATGTGCATATATATATATATATATATATTGCCAATCATTAGCGGACCGGAGTTCTGCTGTGGCGACCCCTAACCGGGAAAAGCCGAAAGACACAACAACAATATAGATAAGATATATGGGTACATATACATATACACAGACAAAGGGTATTAGTAGCCATACATATGAGAAGTAGTGTAGACATACTGGGTGCAGTGTATATCCCTCAGCCACAAGCCCTGTAACTGGTACTTGTGACGTATAGTGTGGCAACCAGCCCCACAAAGGGAATACTTACATTACACATATACCCACTCACAATTCAAAGGACATGACATGGCACACAGGTATGTATACACAGACGACCTTTATTTGTGTACCTTACAATAATGTATGCCATTACTGACAGCACATAGAATTTGATATATATTACCAGTGATGGATGCAAGGCCCACAAAAACAGTAGGTGCAGTCAGTGCGGATATATAACATACTATGGTGTCTAGGCCAAGCCCTTCAATTCGTACAACAGTAGACAAAGGATTTGCCTTCAAGATATGTTACAATCAGCAATATCAGATGTAGTTCAGCAGCCTCCAATTACACCCTGTAGTCAAGCCCTAGGGGGACATTCATTACTTGTGATAATGTCTGTGCATCTGTCACATGTATGGACCCTGACCAACAAATGTTGTGGGAGTCCACGTTATGACTGGGATGATAGCAGGAATGCTAGCAGTAATTAATGATAGAACATTACCTAACAACCCCTAACCGTATCACAGCAGGACAAAGCCTGCCATATATGCAGAGAACAAAGGCAGGAACACAGGGCCATACTCGCAATATTGCTGTTACACACCCTGGAACTTGCTGGTGTTACAGGATGTGTTGCAACATACCCTTATGCAGGAATAAGACATCAGGAAGACATGGATGTAGCCATGTACTGATTGCACGCAACACACACACACTGCCAGTGTAATATCGGACACAAGACCTGTGTGGTGGACAGACAACACATGATAGGCACACCTCTGTCCAGCAAGAGGACAGGCCCACAGTAGTGAGCTATGCAGACAGATTGTATTCCAAAATATACTAGTATGTACACACACACACACACACACACACACACACACACACACACACACACACACACACACACACACACACACACACACCCTGTAACACCTGTACTATACAAAGCATAACACCACTCTACTCACAGTCTGTCTGTATGTCCTGATCCTCCTACATATATGTGGCTACCCTGAGTGTGCAGGTTCTCCTGTAAGAGGTATTGCTACCTGCTGTCTGTAACATTGATGCCCACACACAGGAAGGATGTCTATCACACAGGGAAAGTACAGGGAATACACCCACATGATGTAGGGATTCATAGTGGGTGATTGCCATGACAGTGGTAATTGGAAGTATTAAACTTGTGTACTCGTATAGATATATATATGGTTTACTATGATAATTTTGCCGTGCAATTGCACGGCTATGCAGTATTCGAACAACGGAAGTTCGAATACTTCATATTTTGGCAGGTTATGTGAGCGAACGTTATTGCGAATGGACTGTGCATTCGCAATTATAACGTTCGCTCATGTAAGGGGATCGCGGTACAGTGCGGCTAGGGAAATACATCCCTTTCCTTACTGTGGTGCGATCTCTGAGTTGGAATTTTAAGTTGGGGGGGGTGTGGCTTGCCCCCCTGCATAAACGTAAGTTTAGGCTAGTTAGTTAGGGGTTAAGTGAAGGGTGGGATTACTGTTAAGTGTCGAAAATATCGCTTGTGACATTTTCGACATTAACAGCTGGTTTTCGACTTTAGGAAGGTTTGGAATTGTGTACTTTCGGCAAAACACTTCACTAATAAGTACACTTTTTGTTTTAATTTTCGACATGATAGTAAACCTATATATATATATATATATATATATATATATATATATATATATATATATAGATATATATATAGATATATATATATCGCTATCTGGATTAAGTACATGTCCATATATTTCCACCATATGTCCTGGACATGGAGTGTAGCCCTACCCCAGCCCTTATAGTCCCAAAGTCGTAGTGTAAAGGGATGCCAGGTATGTATAGCAGGTATGTTACTAGACTATTGCTACTGTCATTGGGATTGTCTTCACAGACGTGTGTGTGGAAGGTGACATCTGCTCATAACATGTGTTCCATTGGCTACTGACAGACATCCTAAGGATATCATTGTACAGTATCTGCATATATAGCAGGCTCGACAGCCATGTCACAGCACAGGGTAGGATACACCTGTGTGAAAGTGCATAACCACAACCAATGTGAACACAGCCACAGCCACATATGGTGTGCTAGCATAATAGTACAGTATATGGACTATCTGTTCTACACCATCCTCATATGTGCCACTCACAGAATGACCCTACATATACTGGGCTGCTACACAGTTTGGTCTGATGGCTGTCTGTGGTATGGGACATGTGTGTGTATGGCCCTACAGACATGTATGGCAAAATGGTACCATACAGTGCGGTAGCATGCAACATCAGATAGAAGGGGAGCTAGAACAATGACATCTACCACAGTGTGTACACAGGCCAGAGTACATATTAACATGCATACATATTAACCATACACACACTGCCGACATTCACCATCACTACACAGACCTCAGTACTTTACAAACATCCACAGAATGTCCAGATTATGGCATGGAATGTAACCCCTACTGTACATGATGTGTAGCAATCTGATATATCACTGGCTTATCAGTTATGATGACACTATTTATGGTGTACAGCACATATGCACCACTTCATGCACGACATATGTACAAAGGTCGACAGAGGTGTGGCTGACAGCACATACACAGGGCCAGTATAGACATGTTGGTGTGATACCCTCATAAATCTACCATTGTAACGGGGTTTGTTGCAACATATGTCTAATGAGGGATATGTAGTCAGTAACTGGCACGGCCTTCACCATCTACAGACTGCAATTCTCACACTACCTTCTGCTTTCTACAGATAGATGCATTGTGGCCAACACATGAAACCAAAGGTACAACACTGCCCAGTCTGCAGATGACCCTGCTGATGGGGATTCCTCATATACATGGAACTGACATGGCAGGTATTGCGACATGTATGACAGGCATAACCAGACAAACACTGTTAAACCAACATTACTCCATATGTAGTATAGCAGCACTTAGTCTGTAGTCAGGTCAGGCACATCCCCCTCCTGTTTGTTGCCCTCTTTCCACAGTGTATTTTGTTAGAGGTAAATCCCCAATACATCTGAGATGCCGTTTGCCAAACGACAGATCTAGTTTCTACTCACAGTGACAGAAAAGCGCCAACACCACCATGATGTTCCCAGGTATTGGAGTGTGTTTCCATGCAGTTACCTCTGGGAATGTTACCACAGCTGTTCCACATGCAGTCGGCTAGGGGAGGGCTGCAATTTATGCAGAGGCCATCAGATGATCCTGAGCATCACTTAAAATACACATGCTGCTGCCTAAGCAAAGTAGGTTAGGGTCTCCACATCCACCAGAGAGGGAGTGGGGGAGGCAGACAGAGGCAAATACATGTCAGGGAGAGGTGGGAGGGTAAAACTGAAGCATGTTTATGTCACACACCTATCAGCACAGGGTATCGAACCCCAACAGCTATGTAGTGCTATCACAGTTCGATGCAGTTATTGGATGCGCCACATGGGTTATCTGCTGGGGAGCCCTCAGAACATATAGGTTTGATGGTGAGTGACATCTGCAACAGGGATACGGTAGGTATACAGTAGGTGACGTACACGTGCCTGTCTGAATGAACAGGTGCCAGCGTCTACACAGGCACACTCACACAGGGACGCACACACACATTAACACAGTTGGCAGGGCCAGGAGTGCAACTCATCACTAGTGGGATTGCCACAACACATCAATGTGCAGGTAACACATGCACCACACAGGTCATACAGAGGTCGTATGGGCAGTGAGTATGAGGGGGTGTCAGACATCAGACAGCATGCTTCACTGTGCCCTTGAGGGTGTAGTGAGTGTTGATGTGGACATATGCACCATACAACACACACACGAACACACAGGGTGCCAGTTCTGAGTTGCTTGGGTGCATGTCTTCACGGGTTTGTGGTGGTCAACAGTGCCAGCAGGCTGTACAAGGGTTTGGTGATGGGTATACCTTGGCATCAGGCCACATGACAGTGGTCTACATTGTGGCTCAGGCCTGTAGCTTCTGCATCTGCCCCACACAGTTGGGTATTCCATCCCTCTTCCAGTCACCTGGGTGACTGTTGTATGTAGCCAGTGCTATGCATCACTTGCCATGTATGTGTTCCCTAGTCTATGACTTGGATGATGGTCTAGGATGTGCACACCTCCCACATGTATGTACAGTGATATGTCGAACAATACCAGGGGTGTCTGACCTATGCTGTGAACACAGATTATCATCAGATGTGCCAGTCTTGCCCACCTGTGTCAGGAACTGGTAATGGTCAGCAGGTTTACCCTGCACCTACATTGATAGCATGCTAACAGCATTCTGTGATGTCAGTGTCATCTGTCCATACAGGGCATGGTATGTCTGTTGTGAGTCACATGTGAAGGCACAGTGGGGTTGCTAACTGATTGCATGGCCTTAGTCACATGTATGGGTATGGCTTTCCACCCAAGCCTCTCAGCTAATTTACATCTGTTATCCCTGTATGGTTGACATTGTGGTATATAGTAGGGCCACCATAAATTAAATAAGCAAAACCCCTCCACATTGCCCACAGGTGTCACACACTCGCAACCACCTCTACACAGGATACGAGTTACAAACGCGCGCACACACACACACGCACACACACGCACACACGCACACACACACGCACACACACACACACACACACACACCTGTCATGTCTGTGAGTAGAACGCCTACCTAACTAGTTTACTACACTACAGCACTACGAAGTTATAGTACGCGCCACAGACATTACTGAAGTACATCTTCCCCAAAGGTGTATTTCACAATGAATGACATCAGCAGGATTACCAAAGTAGGGCATTTGTAATGTACTGCGAGTGAGTAGCCTATAATGCATTGCTCCATACATAGACACTGAAACGCATACAAAACATCCGGAACTGTCATGGATGGAGATGGAAACCTACCACCATTCCAAATCACACTACAGCAGTATGCAGTTACAGGACGCGCTACGGAGATTACTGGGCTATCACCTTCGCAGAGGCGTATTTCTAGGTGAGTGACATCAGCAGCCTTGCCAAAGTTGAGTATATGTATTGTACGGACTGTGAGTTGCCTAAAAAGCATTTTTCTCTACTCAGTCAGACACGCACACACACACACACACACACACACACACACACACACACACACACACACACACACACACACACACACACACACACACACAGTTGCCAGGTCTGGGGTTCGAACACCTACCTAACTAGTTTATCACACTACAGCAGTATGCAGTTGCAGGACGCGCTATGGTGATTACTAGGCTATCACTTTCCCAGATGTGTATTTCTAGGTGAGTGACATCAGCAGCCTTGCCAAAGTCGAGTATATGTATTGTACGGAGTGTGAGTAGCCTAAAAAGCATTTCTCTCTACTTAGACATGCACACACAGATTCACACACAAACACACAGTTGCTGGGTCTGGGGTTCGAACACCTACCTAACTAGTTTATCACACTACAGCATTATGCAGTTACAGGACGTGCTACGGCAATTACTGGGCTATTACTTTCCCAGAGTTGTATTTCTAGGTGAGTGACATCAGCAGCCTTGCCAAAGTTGAGTATATGTATTGTACGGAGTGTGAATAGCCTAAAAATCATTTCTCTCTACACAGTGGGAGACAGACAGGCCTGCACACAAACACACACTCACACAATTGCCAGGTCTGGGGTTAGTACTACTACCTGACTAGTCTATCACTACAGCAGTACGCAGTTATGGGACACGCCATGCATATTAATGAGCTGTAGCTCTCCCAATGGTGTAATTCACATTAGATGACGTCAGCAGGCTTGTCATACTACTGCTATGGGGAGGCCAGTGTGTGCATGGGCCATACCCCATTCATGTAGGGGTTGACATGCCACATGCAGGCACACACGGAGTCATATTTCACAGGTACGTGTATACAGCTACTAGATGGCTACTTCCTTGTACAGTCTTGTTGCACAGCTGGCCCATGCACCACATAGTCTGTCATGCTGACAGGTACTGGTGGCTAGTATCTGCAGTGGGTTCATAGGTTCATAGGTTCATACTAGGCTATCTTCCCTGAGGCAATTATAAGCCTAGCCCGATTCTGTATGGCTTACGCCACCCCTTGATTTGAGTATACTGTGCCCTTTAAGGTTTAGTTTACTGTGCCTCTGTCTAATAGTGACAGGGGAGTAATCCCTGGGACAAACCTACGATCCCCCATCCACCTATCGAGATTCTTCTTGAAGAGATTCAGTGAGGTACTCTGCCTCACATGAACTGGAATTCTTTTCCAGAGCGAAGGGAGCCTCTGGGTTATGAACCTGTCCCTCCAGCAAGTTCTATTTATTTCTGTACTGAGGTTCAAGTCCCTCGACCGTGTGGCTCTAAGGGATTTAGATTTACTGAGGTGGAGCATGTCCATTAATTCTGGATTTGACATAGCTTTGTATGTCAGGCATAGATCGCCTCGAAGTAGGCGGTATGCAACTGAGTAGAGCTGGAGTTTTTTTAACCAAGCAGCATATGGCATCTGTTTGAGACCCTTGATCCTCTTGGTGAGATACGTTTGGGGTCTTTCTAATTGCTGCAGGTGTCGGGTAAGGTACATCCCAAAAGGGGCATTGTATTCTATGATGGGCCTGATGAGGGATGAATAAAGGGGCACGATTACCTCTCTTGATCTAGATGTGAAACCCTTCGTGATGAGGTGGGCGATGTAGAAGGTCTTTCTAACCACTTTGGCAATGTGGTTTTCAAAGGAGAGATTGCTGTCAACTTGGGTCCCCAGGTCCCTAATAACTTTCTCTGTACTTAATGGGTTTCCGCCTATGTGGTAATTTGTGTGCACATTGTTTTTGTCAAAGGGTATGACTATACATTTTTTGGCATTTAGCTTTAGACCATGGCGCTGGCACCAGTTATCTGTCTCTGTGAGACCTTTTTGAAGGATGTTTGTGTCAGCTGGAGAGTTGATTATGGCGCCCAGTTTGCAGTCGTCTGCGAACTTGGTAAGCCATAGTCCTCCCACGTTTGCCTGTACCTCGGAAAAGTATATACCGAACAAGAGTGGTCCCAGGACAGAACCCTGTGGGACGCTACTTGTGACTGGTTTTGAGTCTGACATGGCTCCAGCAACTCTCACTCTGTGGGTTCTGTCTTTGAGCCAGTTTGCGACCCATCTTGTGACATAGGGGTTTATATTTAAGCTGGATAGCTTATCTATGATGCCCGAGTGGGGTATTGTGTCAAATGCCTTTGCAAGGTCCAGGTAGGCTGTGTGGACTGCCTTCCCTTCATCTATGGCTTTAGTGACTGTTTCGAATAAGTCAACCAGGTTCAAAAGGCAGGATCTGCCCTTGACAATGCCGAACTGGGTAGGATCTAGTGTCTGTAGGTCCCCAATGTCTTTGTTTATGAGCTCCATGATGATCCTCTCCATAGCCTTGCAGACTAAGCTAGTCAGGCTTATGGGGCGATAGTTTCCAGGGTCCGTAGAGGCTCCACCTTTGTGGAGTGGGACCACTGTTGCTGTACGCCATTCTGTGGGCACATATCCTGTAGTGAGGCTGAGATTGTATAGCTGTTTTATTTGAGGGATTAGTTCCTCTTGGAGTTCATGTAGGACGCAACCTGGGACGCCTTCTGGTCCCATGGAAGCAGTGTTTTTTGCCTCGGAGAGGGCAGCCTTCACCTGAGCATCAGAGATGTTTGGGAGGCAGCCCTCTGCTGGGATAGATACTTGCTCTTTGGGGGAGGGGTGGAGAAGTTTGCACTGAACCTGTCTGCCAGGATATTGGCGATGTCTGTGGGTTCAGTGTATTTTTTGTCGTTTAGAATCAACTCAGAACAGGTCTGGGAGTTGCATCCCAGGTTTCTAACATAACTGAAAAAAGCCTTATGATTGTCTTTGGTGTCCTGTGCAATTTTTCTCTCGAAGCTGGCCTTGGAGGATTTTATGAGGGATCGTAATTTTTGCTAGTACTGATCAGAGATGCCTTCCCTATTAGGGATTTTGCTCTATCATGTAGTAGCTTCCTCCTTCTGTTGTACAGTTTATTTATGGCAGGGGTCCACCAGACTGGACGCCTGCCTTTGGATGATTGGGTCTTGGTTTTGTTTGGGATAGCATGATCCATGCATTCCTGGAGATGTCCGTAGAATGCGTTTATATAGGATTCTGCAGTTTGGGCCATAGTTTCCACTGGCCCGGGGGCCTTGAAGGATTCCACTTCAGTTTTGAGAAGTGAGAAGTTCGCTTTTGAGAAGTTTTTCACTGTGGTTTTCTGGGCTGGGGGTGGGGTCGGGATGTGGATATCCAGTGAGATAAATTTATGGTCTGATCTTACCAATGAGGGATATACTTCTGGTGTGGAGCATAGAGTCCCCATGTTGGTAATGCTCAGGTCTAGTATGTTGTCCCCTCTTGTGGGAGTGGTGACTAGTTGTTCCATAGCATTTGAGTTTATAATTTCCAGGAACCTTTGGGCTAAGGTGCTGGGGCTTGAGTAGTGCCCCCAGTCAATGTTTGGGTAGTTGAAGTCGCCCAATATAATGGTGTTCGGAGAGATCTTCATGTTCTCCAATGTTTTCAGGAAAGCCGAGTGGGATTCCTGACTTCGCGAGGGTGGTCTGTAGGATGCTATAAACTGAAAAGCAGTCTTGCCCACTGTTAGTTGCACATGGATGGTCTCCGATACTTCGTGCAATGCCACTAACCTGGAGGTGTGGATATCCTTGATAAATATGGAAACTCCCCCTCCTTTTGTGGTTCAGTCCGGGTTTTGGGGCCTTAAAGCATGATATGAGGTATAGCCTGGTAGTGCTGGGGTGCTCTCTGGAGCCTTGAACCAGGTTTCTGTCACTGCACAGATATCGATGTTCTCCATACTGAGGAGAGCTTCGAGTGTGTGCATCTTGAGGTTAAGACTTCTGGCGGTTTAGCAGCATTACTTTTAGTTCCTTGTTCCTTGTGCTGTCTATGGGGGTGGGTTTGACTTTTGAGCCTTGCCTAAAAAAGGCACTATGGGGGTGGCAAGAGCCTTTGCCAGTATCCGAAAGCCCAGTGGTGACAGGTGCAAGCTGTCCCTAGCGAAGCAACATGGCTTGTCGAGCATGTCATCCCAGGCTGACAGACACTGGATCCCCTTTGAATGACACCAAAATTTTAGCCAATTGTTAAAATCGATCATTTTGTCTTCGTACTGTGGCATCATTCTAGGTGAGGGTAAGATGCTGCTCAAGGTCAGGGTCATACCAGCCTGGGCTTCATGATCAGAGAGCTCCTCTATGTCTCTCTTCATGTAGTCCAGGGAGGTACGTCTCAGGTCACACACAGCATTTGTTTGTGATATGTGGGTTACATCTACACCTCATGTGTTGGGGGCGCTTTGGCTGTGTGCCAGTTGGGACAGGCCCAGATGGCTCCTTGTCATGGTTACCCTCTTCCACACATCTATGCCTGTGTACCTTTGACTTATTATGTTGTGCTGTCTTTACATATTTGTCTGTATTCCTATCCACTGTGTGTGCAAGGCAGGAGTGGTGCATACTGACATGTGTCTACACTGAGAACTACGACTGCCAGATATGTCTGGTCCACTGGTGTTTGCAGACATGGCCTTTGTGTTTTGCAGACATGGCCTTTATGTGTTTGTATGTGAGCATGCCCAGTATGACCTCTCAGTATGTTGTTGACTGACATTGCCTTCATTCCTGTAAGTGTGTGAGCATGCCCAGTATGGCCATCTGTGTTGCATGTGTGGATCAAGTCCAGGTAGTTTGTACTGTGGTGCTGACCTTTGTGTTGTACACCGACAGGCACCATGCTGTATCTGCATGGTATCCATAGGTCATTTGCCATTGATTATTGCTACATTTCTGCCTAGCAGGGGGCACCTGACTGTTTCTACTGTTCTACACAGGATTGGGGGGGGGCACACCTGACTGTTACTATAAGTGTACGTTGGATGGGGGGTGCACCTGACACTTGTACACATTTGTTAGGACTGGACTGGTATGTCAGGTACTCCATTTCAGTCTGTAGTCTAACCTATCCTGCTAGCTAGAGGCTTACCAGTGTACTACAGATCCTAGCTTTGTTTACCTACATATTAATTTCTAACTTTCTAGCCTTCACAACTTACATTTGACTGCCTGGCCTGCTGTGGTCTGTCTTTGTAGGCCTGGGGGAGGGGTTACCCATAGGGCACATTCAGAGGCCATAGCACAGCATTTGTTTGTGTTTGTCTTCACCTGTCCTGCTGGCTGAGACTGTTGTTGGGTATGTGAACCTTCCTGACTGGCATGTGTGGCTCTTATGGAGACACATGTCACTCAGGCCATTTCCTGCAGTGGGTTTTGTCACCCTGTGTAGTACTGGCTATTATGGTGACTCCAGTATGTGTTCCAGATGTCATGATGCGACTATGGGTGTCTACTGTCTGCTGCTTTGACATTCGGCCACCCAATTCCCTTGCATGGTCACATCCATACCATAGCTACAGGTAAATTGCCCGGTCCCATCTCCTATCTACCCTTCTCTGTGCCTCCCCTCTCTTCTCCCACCTGAATAAAACCGATCTTAATAAACTGTCATCATGCTACAACCACAGTGCTAGATTTGCAACCGTACCCACCACTGCCAGAACCTGAATCTCCTGGGTTGGCTGGAACTACCCCACCTCCTACAACTCAACCAGCTCAAAGTTGCCCATAAAATCCTCCACCATCCAGACAATTCCCCAGCCCTAAGAAACATAGTCTGCCCCTACAGCAACAATCGAACACTCCGCTCATCCACCAAACTCCTAGTACTTATGATCAAATCCAACCATGCTGCAGGTGACTCCCTCTTCGCCAACTCTGTCGGTAAATACTGGAACTCTCTACCAGTTGATATTACCCTAGAGTCTTCACCAACTATATTTAAACACAAACTTAAAAGCCACCTCAAATCACATTGGATATGTCCCTGTACCAACCCGGACTAGGACCCCGCACATCCCTCCTCTTTTAACCATGGCGATCCTTTATGTTAGCTATACTAGGTATTGCTTGTGTAAATAAAAATTTCTTAAATCCACGGTAATATGTTATCTTAACTATGACATTTAATTGAAAAGTATGCCTCAGGCCTCATGGATGGATGCATGTACTATGTCCACAATTAGCTTGTATGTAACCTCAATTTACTGGATTATCTATTTTGTAATGCCTATAACTTAGGCCTATGTTCCTACTATTTGTAATTTGTATAGGTAATTTGGAGCTTTTCTCCCCGGGACTCCGCTGAAAATGGACAAGTATCCAGACGGACCATCCCAGTTAACAAATGTAAAATAAATAAATAAATAAAATAAATAAAGACACATTCTACTCCATTTGGAAATTGGTAGGTTGATTAACTTGCCTTGAGGGTGTGCCGGACTTGAAGATGGTGCTGAAGGGCTGCCTATGTTGGATGCACATAGTACACTCCCTATACATGGTTGGGCACAGGTAGTGTCATGTTTGACATCCCTTTTGCTGTCTGTGCGAGTCAGAGAGAGGTGTCATTCCCTGGGTTCCTACTGTGTCAGTGCATATGCTATGCGTTGCCTCTTTGCCAAGGCCAGGGCATACTGGGCACGCCCCCTTCTGCCTACTGGGGCAAGCTCAGGTTGTTCCTCCTCCTCGTCACACTGTGCCTGTTCAGGCCTAGGCATTGGTGGGGGATGTGTGGCTCTGCCCCATGCTGTTCCTGCTGCAGCTGTTTCTGCAGGATCATATTGTGCAGCATATACCATGACAATTTGGGTACATGTAGCTGGTGAATACTGCAGGGCTCCACCAGATGTGTACAGACACCAGAACCATGACCCGAGCATCCCAAACACACGTTCTATTATATGTCTGGCCTGTGCATGTGCCTCATTATGGCGTTGTTGTTCAGGTGTGTGTGCATTTTTGATGGGTGCCATCAACCACGGCTCAAGTGAGTACCCAGCATCCCCCACTAGGTGACCGTAGGGGATGTCCACAACGGTAAATCTGTGGTACAGCTGCGTCAGTTGCCATATGTGTGAATCGTCATAGCTTCCAGGGCAGCCAGCACACACATTGATTATAATGCCCTGGGCATCGCATAAGACCTGGCAGTTGATGGAGAGGATGCCCCTGCGTTTGATGTAGGCCCTACCCTGCTCACCAGGTGGTGCTTTGATTCGCTAGTGCATGCAGTCTATAGCACCCACTACCCCAGGGTAGCCTGCTATTTGGTGGAAGAGATGCATATTGCTGGTCAACACCTCACGTGTGTTGAGGAAATATACGTGCTCTCTGGCATGTGCTGACATGGCATCCAGGAACTGGTGGAATACTCTGGATGTTGATGCCTGTAAGATGCCCATGATATCCCCAGTTGTGCTTTGGGAAGTACCTGTGGCTAGTATACCTAGGCCTACACATACCTTGGTATACACTGGGATGGGTTCCCCTCGGCCAGTTTGGTGTGTCAGGTGTGGCCTGCACAGCTCAACGATTTGCTGTAGGAGGTCTCTGTCCACCGTATAGTGTTCCACTATCTCCAGCTCATGTAGCCCCTGGTAGGTTAACCTGGGTCTGTACACTCTTTCCTGTCTCCTCACTGTGGGTTGATCGGCAGCATTCACATCAACATCACCCTCAACCTCTTGGACATGTTGTTCTGTGTTGCCTGCTGCAGCCCGTCTCATTTTGTAGGTTTGTTTAATATTTCCCTGCTTGTATACACCGGTGGTGTAGAGTGTGGAAAAACCAGGGAGGAAGGTGTTTGCTTAGTTTATAGTAGTGTTCTGGGCTGGGCTGGTCTGCTGCCTGTGTAATTAGCTGATTCTGATATGTTTCACCTGGCAGCTCAGCTAGTTCTCCTT
Organism: Protopterus annectens; assembly: GCF_019279795.1. Lineage (NCBI taxonomy): Eukaryota > Metazoa > Chordata > Ceratodontiformes > Protopteridae > Protopterus > Protopterus annectens. The sequence continues at coordinate 856,164,205 of NC_056739.1, forward strand.
GATTACCTTCCTACTGCTGTTTTCCCTTCCCATTGCCTCCCTGTTTAAGCCTGTGTGTGTGCCACGCAAACAGAGTGCTCAAATGTGCACAGAGCTGCTCTTTGCTGGTTTAACTTCCTTTTTCTTCCTATGAAACCCGGTGCGAGGCGCGCACGCCCGCTTACACTTTGTAAGGAGTGCTAGGCAGTTTGGACACACCTCTAGCTTAGCTGTGCTAAGCTAGGAGCAGTCCTGAGCCACAGGGCTCCAATCCACTTACAGTACGCCTGACGCTCACCCCCATGATGTCACCTATATCCTAGTCTTGCACCCAGCTATTTCTACTCTTAAACTCTTGGGACCTGCCTCACACCCTGGGGAAATCTAGGATTCACTATCCTTTCCCTCATTTGCATAGGATTGCCTGCATAGTTACATGTCCCACACTTAGCCTCCCCCCTTAGCAACCATTACTCATTGGCCAGGTTGTCTTATGCCTGCTATTGACTTGCATGGCAGAATACTGCTTTTAGTTAGAATGCTCATTATAAGTTTTTTCCACGCCGCTGCCCTATGCTTAAACAGCCGAGATCGGCAAAAAAAAAATTAAAAGTTGATTTTTTTTAGTTTGGAACGGTTTGCAATGCCAATGGCCTTATACTTGGCCATTGGCATGCTTCCTCAATGATATGCAGCCTTTATTTTGAGCTGTCATAGTTCTGTTTTGTAGTTTGCAGAAATGTTACTCTGTTACTAACCGAGTACATTTCCACAGACTACACTCGTCCTGCACTGCCAGCTGCCAGCTTCCTGGATCGCAAATTACCCTCATTTGGAGCTCGGTCCGTGCAGGATTAGCCTAAGAGCTCACATGCATGTCCCGGGAACTCGTTCCTGGATCGCACGTCAGCCATATTGCCGAAAATAGCTCTTAGACTAATGATGCACGCTATAAAGGGCTTCGTAAATCTGGGGGCATATAAAAAAGGTTGCTAGTTCTAATAACAAAAATTGACTATTTAGAAACTTTAAACAGTAAAGATAATTTAACATAATTATTCATTGATGTCATTGTAAGAGTCTAGCAGATCTGCAGTCAATATATACTAGAGTGAATTTCTATTAGTGAGAGCAGGGTGACACAACACCTTCAGGAGTCTATAAGTCACAGAGTACTTAGAAGCCTCGTCCCTGTACTCTGCATCTTACAGCCCCCGGGGAAGGGGATGGCGGTACATACTAAGATGTGATATCTGCTTTGTATGTTGTGCCATTAGAGATAGAGTGGTCCTTGACCACCTGTACTTTAGTAAAAATACAGGAATCTCACAAACAACGTAAAAACACGAAGTCTGGAACCAAGCAGGACAAGTAATAACGCTCTTTATTTCAGGAATCACGTTTTCGCTCCCACACTGTAGAAGCTTCCTCAGTTAATACAAATTAATTCATTAGCAATTACCTTTTATATACATTACAATCATGATGTCATTTCCTTTTATTTTATTTTAAAGCCACAAACCCACCACAAAGTTGCCATAGGGTGGAAGACATCATTTCATTCAAAAAAATGACACTTCATACTATACTTAATAATTCCATCGTCGCACATTTATAATATATTAAATTACAAAACAAAGTTAATAATCAACATTTCATTGTATAAATCAATTAAAATTTTTATATATAAAATAAAATAAGTAAAAAATATTAATTTTAAGAATTTATTTAACTCTATCCATATATATGTATGCTTCCCAATATATGGATAAAACTCCATCTATTTTTATGTGTCTGCATATGGGTGCAATGTCCTTCACCTATCTCATATAACTTTTGTATTTAAGAATTACTGAGATATTACAGGATTCATTTAGTCCTGGATAGGTGAAGGCATCTACCCCAATCTGCCACTCCAACTCTCTTACTTCAAGTAACAGAGTTTGAGGTCCACCCCTTGCTCCAGTTAAAACCTGCTCAATGCCCATAAATTGAAAACTATGTCCGATATTTTGCATGACATGTTTGGACAAAGCATTATCCATCTTTTTGTTATTTATCGCATAAAGATGTTGGTATATTCGATCGCTCAATTTGCGATCGGTCTTCCCGATATAAAAACAGGGGCAACAAGTGCAAAAAGCAATATATATCACAGATTTTGTAGTGCAATTGATTCTTGAATTAATGGTATATTTTTTGCCTCTGATTGTAAATGAGTTGCCCACTTTCAAGCAATTGCATCTATTACAAAATCCGCACATAAATGTACCAGGTTGTCTGTTAGAGAATGTACATAATCCAGGTCTCTGTAATAGTTCTTTTAAATTCCTGCCCCTTTTAAACACTACAGACGGTTGTGGTCCTAATTTTTGGAGCAATCCAGGGTTATTAAAAATAAAATACCAGTTTTTCTTTATAATATTCCATACATCACCAATGTGTCTATTAAATGTTAAAACAAGACTTGTCCTGAATTTATTTTTATTTTTATTTTGACTACAGGTTTCAATACCAGTACTATTATGGTCTAACCCGTTTTCTGGGGGTAGATCTAGTACTTCCCTAACATCCATATTTGGGGTTTGGTGTTTACATCTTAGCAATGGCTGGTAAAAGCCTGTATTGCGTTTCATGGAGACCTCATAAATTAATTCATCAATTAAATAATCTGGGTACCCCCTATTTATAAACAATTCCTTCAAAAAAGAACACTCATCCCTGAATGTTTCAATTGTACTACACATACGTACGGCTCTAACTAATTGTCCTTTGACAATAGATCTTTTTTGTTTAGTGACTGTAATTTTTTGAAAGATTTAACAACTCTTTTTGACCGACAAGGTCTAGAATTATTAGAACTAATGGTCAAATATTATAACACCTACATTAGTGGTTTACTCACTGACACTGAAAAGCTTGACAATACGATCAAAAGTGACATGGACTTTGGTAGTTATAAATATGACTACGAGCGCATTTTTAAAAGTATTGATGCGCTCATGGTTAAACTGAAACTCACTAAATCTAAAAAATTAGTGAGAGACAGACATGCCTATGGTAAAGGACTGGCTTATCCAAATCTCTCAAGACAACTGACAAACGAAGGAAACCCAAATAATGTGACTGAAGATTTAGACAACTTTTTAGTTGATGAGCTGGACAGTAATGTAAATGATAACACTACTGCTGATAATAATGGGAGCAGTACTAACTCTAACCATGAGCCGAGGAGAAGTAATAGGATAAAGGCTTCCCAACAGCAAAATCAAGGAAACCATACAAACAAAAGGTTTCAAAAGCCTTTTTTAGGGGGGAAGAACAACAACAACAAAAATGGCCAGAATCGGTGGAACAAGAAAAATTAGATTCCCCCAATACTTTAACATCTCCCTGCGAGTTTGCACGGACAGATGTTATTCAAAACATCGATGATGATGAACTTTCAACAACTGGATTAGAAAGACCTAGTATCTTATTGAATAAAGAAGGGGATTTTAAAGTGTATAACTTCTCTTCATGCAATGTAGATCAAGACCTAGTTGAGTTGCTAGCAAAAGGCTTCTCCTTTGTACCTGACCAAAAGTTAGATTTAGCAAAAACTATTTTGGACTTAAAGAGTTATGTCCGAAAGTTAAACTTAAAATTACTGTTCAGCAATGGGCCCTTAGGTGAGGCACCACCCTTTAAACTACCTAGCACATTCAACCCCCCACTACACCCTAACCTGAATACATTTGAAAATGTTTGTGAACTGGATTTCAGACATCTGTTCCACGGTTTAAAGTGGTTTGATTCTAAAAGTAATATATCATTTGAACAAACCAAAGCATTAAACAATCTTCGGGAACTAGCAGTAAGGGTGATAAAACCTGATAAGGGGGGTGGGGTAGCCATCTTTGATAACTCTGAATATGTTAACAGAATGCTATTAATCCTAGATTCTGACGCATATACAAACGCGTCTTATAACGAAATGATGGGAGCTTACAAAAGAATTAGAGGTTATTTTCGTGACTTACTTATAGATGGGTTAATAGATACTGATATCTTTAATTTCATCAATATTGTAACACCTAAAGTACCTGTCATGTTTGGGTGCCCAAAACTGCATAAAAATAACTTGAACCCACCTGTGCGGGCACTAATTGACGGTAGGTGTAGCATTACCCACCCATGTGCTAGAGTAATTGATGACATCATCTCAAAATATTTAAAACAAATATCTGAGATCTGTAAGGACTCTTGGACCTTTCTAGAGTCAATAAATAACATTATTTTTGAACCTACACTTAATTTTTTGACTATAGATGTAATCGATCTCTATACATCGATTCCACATCAGGAAGCAATTGAATGGAGTGCATTGATGTTGGAAGGCCTGGGGGCTACAAAAAACGAGATCTCTTTGGTCTTACAACTTTTGGATATTGTTTTAACATCAAACTTTTTCCTGTTTAACAATCAATATTACCTACAGAAAAAAGGTATAGCTATGGGCTCGCCATGCGGGGGAAGCGTGGCGAACCTAGTAGTTGCTTACTGGGAAAAGGCTATATTGAAAAACAATCCCCTATTTAAAAATGTGAAGTACTACACACGGTTTCTAGACGATGTGTTTATTCTAATGAAGGGTAGTGAAAGTGAAGCAGTCGAATTGGTTGAGTCTATGAATAACTCCAGCACATTTTTAAAATTCACCCATAAGTTTTCTAATAATGTTATTGATTACTTAGATGTTGAATTAATAAAGGATGTGGTAAATGGCTGTTTTTTGACTTCTATATATAGAAAGCCTACTTACTGTAATGTTTTCTTGCACTACTCTAGTAATCATCCGGCTAAACAAAAAAGATCTATTGTCAAAGGACAATTAGTTAGAGCCGTACGTATGTGTAGTACAATTGAAACATTCAGGGATGAGTGTTCTTTTTTGAAGGAATTGTTTATAAATAGGGGGTACCCAGATTATTTAATTGATGAATTAATTTATGAGGTCTCCATGAAACGCAATACAGGCTTTTACCAGCCATTGCTAAGATGTAAACACCAAACCCCAAATATGGATGTTAGGGAAGTACTAGATCTACCCCCAGAAAACGGGTTAGACCATAATAGTGCTGGTATTGAAACCTGTAGTCAAAATAAAAATAAAAATAAATTCAGGACAAGTCTTGTTTTAACATTTAATAGACACATTGGTGATGTATGGAATATTATAAAGAAAAACTGGTATTTTATTTTTAATAACCCTGGATTGCTCCAAAAATTAGGACCACAACCGTCTGTAGTGTTTAAAAGGGGCAGGAATTTAAAAGAACTATTACAGAGACCTGGATTATGTACATTCTCTAACAGACAACCTGGTACATTTATGTGTGGATTTTGTAATAGATGCAATTGCTTGAAAGTGGGCAACTCATTTACAATCAGAGGCAAAAAATATACCATTAATTCAAGAATCAATTGCACTACAAAATCTGTGATATATATTGCTTTTTGCACTTGTTGCCCCTGTTTTTATATCGGGAAGACCGATCGCAAATTGAGCGATCGAGTATACCAACATCTTTATGCGATAAATAACAAAAAGATGGATAATGCTTTGTCCAAACATGTCATGCAAAATATCGGACATAGTTTTCAATTTATGGGCATTGAGCAGGTTTTAACTGGAGCAAGGGGTGGACCTCAAACTCTGTTACTTGAAGTAAGAGAGTTGGAGTGGCAGATTGGGGTAGATGCCTTCACCTATCCAGGACTAAATGAATACTGTAATATCTCAGTAATTCTTAAATACAAAAGTTATATGAGATAGGTGAAGGACATTGCACCCTTATGCAGACACATAAAAATAGATGGAGTTTTATCCATATATTGGGAAGCATACATATATATGGATAGAGTTAAATAAATTCTTAAAATTAATATTTTTTACTTATTTTATTTTATATATAAAAATTTTAATTGATTTATACAATGAAATGTTGATTATTAACTTTGTTTTGTAATTTAATATATTATAAATGTGCGACGATGGAATTATTAAGTATAGTATGAAGTGTCATTTTTTTGAATGAAATGATGTCTTCCACCCTATGGCAACTTTGTGGTGGGTTTGTGGCTTTAAAATAAAATAAAAGGAAATGACATCATGATTGTAATGTATATAAAAGGTAATTGCTAATGAATTAATTTGTATTAACTGAGGAAGCTTCTACAGTGTGGGAGCGAAAACGTGATTCCTGAAATAAAGAGCGTTATTACTTGTCCTGCTTGGTTCCAGAGTTCGTGTTTTTACCTGTACTTTAGTAAGTCAAACAATGCAGAAAATGGTAGAACCAGAGACTTAAACCTTTCACTCCCTCCTTGATGAAGGAGGTAAAGCCTGAGGAAGAGTGTTGACAAAGCATGCATTTTCATTAGACTTAATAGACTTGAAACTCTTGTGAATAGTATGACTTGCACTAATATTTTTTTTTTCCATTTTCATTTAGCTTTACTGAATATGCACTGTTGGAGAGTCAAAGTGAATGCAGAAAGTGTTAGTAAAGATATATTATTTTTGGGGGGGTCCCCTTACTTCATCCAGACAGCTGTCCCAATGCCCCACGTCTTTTGCTGAGTCTACCAGCAGTCCGATTCACCCTTTGTCAATTATTATTGATTTTTGCTGGGGCCAGCCCTGATATTATAGGCATCCTGGAGGCTTGGTGCTGTCATTACATCAGCCGATGGTGGTTCCATATGACTTACTTACACCCCTCCCCCCTTTGGCACTTGTGGTTGCATCCAAGGAGTGGACATGCAGTGGGGATGTCACAGCATATCACTCTACCTTCTTAGCAGCTCTCCTGCGTCCACCCACCGCTTCTTCATTGGACTGTGTTCCCCAGCTTTACAACATCCCTGACCTCTACCAGGGATAGTCTGCCTGGGATCATCATAGGAGATGCCCATGACACTGCCCTCCTGTCCAGAATGTGAACCTCCATCCTCCCTGTCTTTTTGTCAGTTACCAAAGCCTGTAATCAAATCCGGGTCACCTAGGCCATAGTCGGGGCTTTATCCCCCGACTCCTCTGAAACAGCAAACATTATTATATGTTACAGGGAAAAGTGTTTGAGTTTTGGAACACTTGCTTTTTTACTGTGTAATTTATGTCTACATATGTGTAACTATAGCTGTAAAGAAACAGATGACTGCAGCAAGTGTAAAAGGTATTGAGAATACAGTGAACAGACAAGGGTGGAGCAGTCCTTAAGGCTTTGCAATTTTTAAACATGCATACAAAAGAGAAAAACTGAATGTTGTGATTTGGAGCATTCATTATTGCTGCAGAGAGAAATACAGAGCTGCTGTATGCCTGGCAAATAAAACTATATGTTTTATTAATTTGCATTCTTTGTGTATGGTTCAAAGTAGTGAAGAAGCTGGACAGCATGCTTGACTGCATATATGGTCGACCATATATTACATTGAAGGAGTCAAAATATCTTTGCTTCTTTCTGATCTAGTTTCTCTGAATAGCACATGACAGATACTGAGGGCAGTCTTCAGAAATTAGTTGTATTTTATTTATAAATATTCTCAACCAGGGTTGCCAATGGCTGGCAAGAAGGAAACACAGTACTTGTGGAACAAACCAATAAACTGAGCAGTCTTGTACAGAGCTGCATATTTCAAATTCACAGCACCATTTAATATACTGCAGATGTAGTCTTCATCTGCATAACCTCTGGAAAAAAAATCACATCGGCATGTAGTGCATTGTAAATATGTTGTAAGCCAAGTAAAAACACATTCACTTTCTTGGGTATCAAATGGTACAAAAGAATCTCTTGTACATTTATGTGAAGGGGCTTAATTATATGTTTAGCAAATTGTGACAAAAGTTGAAACTTTATTTTTGCAAACTTCTGGCGCTAAAATATTGCTTTTTTCTGAATACACACAAATAGTGGAATTAGGCAAATGGAGTAGATAACTAAGGATTTAGAGCAATGATTGAAAAGATTGTACGTGAATGTATAAGAATATAAAGAAGGGTTTTTATTATAAGGAGCAAAGAGCTTTAGTATAGGCTTATTATATAGGCATACTTCTTTAGCGTATACTTTATTTTCACCGCTTTCGTCTTGCGACTTCTTCAGAACTAAAAACATCACTTAAAAATTTCCACACCATTAACCAATTTCCATTTTAAGTGCCACAGTAAAATTTAAAATCTTAAACCTTTAAAAAAACATTATTTACATACACTTTCCTACATTTAAAAAATCATTTAATATTAGTAACTTGCTTCAGTCCTGGTGTTTTATCTGCCTGAAGTTGTACCTGCCACCAGGTTTCTCTTTAAAATCACCCCCCTTGCATCTAACTTAACTATTTCTAAGACTGAAAAAATATATTTTTTTATATGTCCTGCATTAGACTGCATGCCTATATAAAGTGCTTTTTTGATCTCTGTTTTTGATATTATAATAATGCTCTCTCTCATCCTTTCATATAATGATCTAGTAGTCATTCCTACATAAAAACTGGAACATCCACTGTACAAACATATACTACCCCTTTTGTTTTACAGGTGGCATGTCCTGGTACTTTTATAGTGCTGGGATAGCTTAATATATTAACAAATGGACCTTCTAATATGTAATATAAAACACAGGACTGAATGAAGTTATTAATATTAAATGTTTTTGAAATATAGGAAATTGTATGTAAATAATGTTTTGTTATAGGCTTAAGATTTTAAGTTTTACTGTGGCACTTTAAATGGAAATTTGTTAATTGTGTGATGTAATGAAGTGTTAATGAGTATGTATATATAAGTATGGAAGTTCTTAAGTGCTGTTTTTAGTTCTGAAGAAGTCGTAAGACGAAAGCGGTGAAAATAAAGTATACGCTAAAGAAGTCTGGCTATTGTTTCGTTCCTCGTGCCATCACCGGTATTTTGGTTTTGTTTGTGGTTATTATACTGGTTGAAGTGTTCCTGCTGTTATTATGTAGGTATATTAAGAAGACTAATGTCTAAAGGTCCTGATATGGAGACTCAGGAAGTGAGGTAAGAAAAAATCTTTTTACAAATACAGCATTATTAACTATGGTGCCCTCAAGTGGAGGGACACTCCTGAACTGCTGTAGGTCATCAGCTAGCTGTAATAAGTTTGCCTTTGAGAAATCTCCAACGATAGTAGGGTTTGTGGGCACTTTGGCTTGGATCCTAATAGTGAAACTCAACTGAATTGTGATCTGACCTCACCATTGATTGGGTATCTATACATCTAGTGCATAGTGATGCTATATTTGTGAGGGCTAGGTTGAGAAAATTTGTGCTCTTTGTAGAAGAGTGCAATGTACAGTCTAAAGAATTAATCTAGAAAGTGTGCACATGTTTGTAGTAGTGTAGGTTTTCTAATTTATACACGAATACTTGAAATCCCCAAAAGTAAGAGTTTGTTTAATGATGAGGAACTTGAGCTTGTCTAGGTAAGCCTTGTGTGTTGTAGATGTGATGGAAGTGATGCAGCAGTTGGCAAGGATATTATGAGAGATCATGTTGACAGTTATGAGGATACAGAGGAGTTTGGCATTTTCTTTGTGTATAAGTTTTGATGTGGTTGTATTACAGAGAAATATGGATACATCCTCATTGAAAACAGCAATGCTGTTAGTAGAGGGTCTGGATGGTACTGAGACCTAGTAGGGGAAGTGTCATCACTGCACTGGAACCAAGTGTCAACGATAATGCAGATACCAATATTTTCTATGATGAGAGGCTTCCAGGGAGAGTTCTGTTTTAATACTCTTCTGATTTGATTTTGGCTAGGCTGGTAGATTGAGTAGACTGACATTGCCTAAAAAAAGGCACTATAGGGGTGGGAAAAGGTTTGGGATATCTAGATATATATATATAAAATAGGCCAAAATAGGTAGGACTTTCAAAATCTCCTTCCAGGTAGACATATACTGAAACCCTAATGAATGGCATTCGTAATTCAGCTAGCTGATGAAGTTATAATTGAGTTTTGTTTATGTTGTGGCATAATTCTAAGTGAAGATAGGATGCTGCTTAAAATTAGTTATTTGGAGTGCTCAGCCATGTTTCTGTTTTTATGATCCAAGGGTGGGTGGCTCAAGTCACTTCCAACTTGTACAATGGCCATGTGTCATGAGAGTATGTAGGATGAAGGGACTTAAGTGATTTGGTCATCTGTTGCATCCTGGCACTTGAGAGGCAGCTGCTTATTGCTGTTTTTTTTTTTGCTCTGCTTGATAAGTTGCTTGTTTCTCTGAATATGGAGCTACCTATGACTACGACATTACTTTGTATAGTCATGGGTCCAAGGTGCATTTATCTCTTAGGTGTGCTGTTTTGGTGTCCTCTTCTTACAGTGCCAGAGTTAGATGGTGGTATAATGGAGTGTCTGCATGTTTGGCCCATACTTTGGAGGCTTTTGAGCCTCATGGAGAGATGTCGTAAGTATATCAGAATAACAGGGATTAAATTTTGGTGAGTTGAATACTGAAGTTAGGTGGATGTAGGTACTGACAAACTGGTGGGTGCTAAGAATATAGTTTGGTGAGAGGCTGGCCACCAATTTTAGGAAGTTCTTTACACCTTTCTTATGTAGATTGAGTGTATAGTAGTTCAAAGCAAGTAAGCATGAGATAGTTTGTGTACTGTCTGAATATGTCTAATACTTTCTAGTTGGCAACAGATGGTGTAAGGGTGGACTGCAATCCCATGGTATCAGAAAGTGTTAGCTAGCTCGAAGGTTCTAGCTTTTTTTTTTTCACCTTAATATCCTCCTTGATAGGAGGGTACTAGTAAGGCATTATTAGGGAGTTGTTAGGATTTCTTTCTCTACTGTCTCCAATTTAAAGTATAGAAGTTGATAGAGATTTATATGTTTCACACTGTGCAGAGTGCTAGGATGCAGCTTGGTACAGTGAAGCCTTTCTCCTAGCTGCTAAGATGTGAAAGTTGTAGCTTAGAGCAGCAGGTTGTCCCACAGCTCAGTGCTGGTAGGGACTGAGCAGCTGTGACCCTATAAGAGGGGCTATGGTTAAATGCATAGGAAAACATTAATCGACATGGGTGCTATAGTCAAGTTCTAAAGTGAACAATTTACAATTATGGAGTACACTGCATCCTGCTGCGATGCTGTGAGCAGCTCAGAGTAACCCAAACAAAAGTAGTACGGTGCCATGGGTCCATATTAGAACACCGAACGTTCAAAATTTTGAGTATTGTAATATCAACCCGTTTTCAGCAAATACTGAAAATATTGAAGAAACAGAAAATCAAATTTTTTCCTAGGGAAAGAATTTGGTTGTCTGTTTCTGTTGCTTCGGTATTTTCAGCGCTGTGGTGGAAAGTTACGGATCGGGTTCAGGTAAGTGTGCGATTGTGTGGACGTGAGGGTTAGGGCAGGTTAGGTGAGTTAGGGTTAGGGCGCGGGTCAGGTAAGTGTGCGATTGTGTGGACGTGAAGGTTAGGGTGGGGTAGGTGAGTTAGGATTAAGGCGCGGATGAGGTGACTGTGCGATAGTGACGGACCTTAGGGTTAGGGTTTGGATTAAGGTAAGTGGATAGTTAGTGGTGTATGTATAGCTTAGTGTAGGGTTAGGTGCAAGAGTTTAAGTGTATGTGTGTGGATTGCTGTTTGTTTGGTGTGCTTGTGTTGTGTGTGTGTGTGTGTGTGTGTTTTGGAACAGCAAATATTTTCCCTAGGAAAAGATTTGCTGTTCTGAATGTTCGATGTTTTACATTTTCGATTCATAGGGTTTGATATTAGAACACTCGAAATTTTGAATGTTCAGTGTTCTAATATAGACCCTGGTGCCATACATAGCAAAATATTTTTAAGGTGAGTAAACCGTTCAGTAGACAATCTGCTATCAAGTCATTCCTTGACATAGAGAAATAAAGCCCTGACTACATCGCAGACAACCTGAGTTTGAATAGCATCTCAGGTGCCTGTAGGAGCTGGTGGGGGAGGATGGGAGTGAGCTGCTGGCTCTACCTCTCCACATGGGTGATACCTAGCAAGGTGTATTAGGTTTTTACCCTGTGCAGCTTCAGCCTATCAAGTCCATACTGCTGTGTACATGTTTGTATTAATAGCAGAGGGGAATGTAGTAAAGCTTGGAAGAGCCACCACAAGGGAGGAGGTGCTCTTATAGGGGAGAGGGTAGAGCACGCTGTAGGACCATCAGAGCTGCCCCCCCTCCCTTCTGTCTGACTTTTGCTGCAAGCAGATGAGATTGAGGATTCCTGCAGGTAGAGGAGCCATCAGGCACAGTCCTGCAGGGATGAAAAAAAAGTCAATCAGTCTGCTATTTGGTTGCAAAAAACAGACAACAAAAATGCCTTCGCTCACAAAACTGAATGTGGTGCAGCAGTACTGTGAAATAAAAAACAAACAGCAAGTGCTACAGTTTAAAATGAATATAGAGCCAACTTCCCTTCATAACAGAGGAGGTGGAGGATGTCAGTAAATTACTACTTCATAGTGGATTTTACTGTCATTGAGTCAAAGTCAGCATATTTAAAAAAAAAGAGTCTTGTGGCCAGAAGAATTTGCCCAAAAATGGTTGTTTTTGTGTTGTAGGTCTCTTGGTCCTAAGAACTTAAAAGCATTTCATAAACATATATTGACAAATGAAACAAGTTGAAGGATTGACCACTGGTTAACCGTCCTCTTCCTAGAGGTTCATGGAGTTAGTGTTTGAATTTGTAAACCTAGATCTAAGGGTAAGGCAAGATACTCAAATGGAGAAAGACAAAGTGCATTCCTCTAAGGCGTCTTCATCATTCCCTCAGAAAAGAACACCTAAAGATGAGGTGTCCAGTGAATCTTGTGTTTTAAAACTTGCTGTCTGTGTGTTTGAGTTTCATGATTCTAGGTTTTCCAGTCAAGATAGCATTTTCTCAATTCTTGAAGTAGAGTTGGATAGGCTTATCCAGCTAAAATTATACTGTCACAGTAGGCATCAGCAATATGAAAGTGATGAAGGCTGTTCAGGCATGAAGGTAGAGATGGGTCTTGTCCCTTATGGCTTCGGTTACAGAGTGGGCAGGGACTTACCAGCATTACCTCCCCCTTCCACAAACTCCTTATCAGTCTTATTTTGATGCCAGTTCAAATGAAGCCAGTGAGCAACATGTAGATGCTAGGGCTCCTGCTGGTACATGAGTCAGCATTAACTGTGATTTCCTGTTCAGTGCCACAGCCAGTCCCTTCACAGCACAGTTTCAGCAGTCTAAGTCTTTGATTTATGAGTCTTGGATTCCAAGAGTTTCATTGTGAATCTTGGTCCCAAATTACCTTTCACTTGTAAAGGCAGGGGTGATTGATGTCGTTTATGGTGATGATGTTGATGCTGTTAGGTGTCAGCACTGTTCATTCAACACAGATGTGCTTGGAGCAGAGTGTTGTCTCTGTATTAGGCATGACTTTGGTTGCAGACTAATCCTCTCCTGATATTTGATGCAGTTCCATTCTGTGACATTCCTCCATTTGCTTCTCTGCTTCTTGATCTTCTCACTATAAAAATGGAACAGAACTTTGCATAACCATGGGAAGATTTTATCAGCAGATATTGGTATAGTACTGTTCCCTCTTTCTTCTTGGAACTGTCCCTGCTGAGAAATGGGAAGAAGCACATTGACTCGCACTTTAAGATCCTACACCAGACTCTGATGGTGGAAATGCTGGAGACTCCCCAGCATCCTATTCTCCCAGGAGAACCCCAAATTTGTGGAGCTACTAGATATAGTATCTCTGGATCTTACATCTTGCAGAATTCTTTCTAATCTCTTTCATTACCTTTTTTTTTTTTTTTTACTTTGGAAAAGCTGGTTTGTGTTCAGGGAGAGTTAGAGACAGCCAGATGTTGTGACACTAATTCTTAGCAACGCAGATGGGATCTTCTGACATTCTAAATTTTGGAAATATTGAAATCCAGGCTCCAGTCATTGACTGAACCCCAGCAACAGCTCTTAACAAGGCTGTGATGCCTTAAAGTCCAGTGATTCATCTTCTAAGCTAGGAATTGAGGGTATTGGAGTAATTCAGAAAGCAAGTGTTAAGTGTCCCATATTTTATAGGTCAGGGCATTTAATTGCTTTTGTTAAAAACTGCATGTCTTTAGGCCACTGGTAGAACCAGCCTGGGATGGGAAGTTGCAGACAGGCTGAGCAAATCACTAGATAAGCTACATGACATTGAGTACTACTTCACACTTCCTATTAAACAGCTGTTGTTCTGTCCGTGTCCAGCCTTAACATATGTTTAGTGTATAATTTTTAGAATGGTGCATCCAGTGGCATACTTGTTGTGCCTTACCAATATTGCTGGGAATTTTCAAGGTACCTTTAATTAGCGTCCCATTTAATGGAGCTTTATTTATTTATATGACACTTGTTAATTGGGAATGTCCGACTGAGCGATAGCTCTTTTTCAGCCGAGGACTGGGGAGAAAAGCTCCTCAGAAATACAATAGTAAATTACAAGAATTATCATATAAAATTAATACATTAACAAAGAATTACATAATTGTCAGTACAGTAAGTCAAACATTTTATGATTCTTTGAAGCTAAGAATACTCACTTAGTTGCAAAAAATCTGACATTAGCTAAGTCTAGTAAGTCATTCTAGAATGCTCACCATAGGTGTTACTTATCTTTTTTTTTTTTTTTTGTTATGGATCTTATCTTTTCACTTTCAAAGTTAATGAAGGAAAAATGGTCACAGTTGATAACATTTGATTTGAGACTCGACAATGCACTTTTTTTAGGAGACATGAAAGTCCTGAATAGTTATGGTATAGGTGCAGCCATAGCTACAGAAAAATCAACTGTTGTGGCCTTGGCAATTTCCATAGTGGACATCCAGTTAGAAGTAGAAATTCCCTGAAAATCGGGCGTCTGTTAGTCATCCATCTGCAGGACAGAAGTGGTAGGCTCCTTGAAGGCTCGTCTTACTGTCCCAGTTCTCGGGATGTAGTTGGCTGGCTGTGTGTTCTTCCCTGTCTCCATATCTGGACATTATTCAAGACAGGTAATTAAATGACACAAAATCCCCTTCTACACCCCTCCCAAGTTGCACTGTTCAATTATGTGGCGTCTTGCCCTATCAAATAGTGTGGCCAAGAAAAAGGTCTTAAACTTTCAAACCTGGGCAGTGCAGGAGGTCCCTCCAGACCAGAGATAAAGAAGATATTACTGCAGGTTCTGTTTTTCTTCCAAAGAAGGAGGACCTCAGACCAGTGCTAGATTTCAGCTTTCTAAATGGGATAATTTTTGGAGAAAAACGCCAGGGATGCTCTATATGCCATTAGACCACTGTTAAGACCAACCTGGGGTGGGAAGTTAAAGTGGTCAGTGGCGAGCTCTGCTATCCAGGGTAGAAGTGTTGGGAAGGCACTGCCTTTGAGACTTTTGGTGTTGACCAGAAGCCTTACAGCTCGACACTTCAGTAAAGGAGAGAGCTGTACCTGCTACCAAAGTGGAATGGCTCCTGAGAACTGATCCATGACCCTCTATTGAGTCCTCGCTTCCTCTGCTGTGAGAATTGTACTGTTAGCCCGACTACCTGAGAAGTTTTTGGGCCTGCCCATTGAAGTAGAACATCTAGGATTGTCTAATTAGGAGTTTATAGATGTACTGGGGAGGGAATGGGAATGGTGTCTGAGAACATAGCTAGATTCTCAGCAGCAGGTCAAGAGTGGAGAGACAAAACAAATCCAGATACTCCATGCTGTCAGCACTTCCTTGGTTGTCAAGAGGTGAAGGGATGTGCTATTTGGTCCTGTAAAATGCTTACTTACGCAAGGATCAGAAGAGAATTATGGAGATTTTTTTTACACTTCTGTGTAAGACAACTGTTATGAGTTTTGGGTTCTTCCATTTAATCTCACTTCAGTCCTTACATTGTTTACCAAGTGCGTGTCATTAGCTGCAGTGAACTGGAGGCTGCAATGGGGTCAAGGGTTTTCTTTACTTGGATGATTAGGTCTTAGCTATTATGACATTAGAGAGCTGTGCTGTTAACATAGGAGCCTACTGCAGTGGCTCTCTTCCCTTTTAGGAATAACAATGAACAGTACAGAATCACAATTGCAACCATTGCATAACCTCACATTTACCAGGTGTGTGTTAATCAAGCTATCTTGTAGGACAAGTGTACCACTGAACACTCCCTACATTTCTTCAGCCAGTGGCTCAACTTTTTCATTTCAGCACAGGTTTGGCAGCTCTGTACTGCAAGACATTGGGATTAATAGCAGTTTTATCATGTCCCTTATGCAAAATTTCGCTTAACGTTTCTGCATTTGGCCTTTATTGTACAAACATCTTATCAGATCCGATAAGGACCTGCAGAGTGCTTCTACATTTATGGTTATACAGTCCCAATCTTGCTACTCTGTGCAGCCCCTTTCACCTTCCCTCACCCATAGTGACTGTTACTGTAGATGTGTCCGCCCTACGTTTTGGAGCACTGTGAAGGAAAGCTAGGGCAAGGTGCTTGGTCACAATTGGAGGTCAGTCTCAGCATTAGTGCTCCAGAAAAAGGAGTGGTCTTCTGCAGGCTTTTCATGAACCCCCCCCTCCCCCCAATGTGTACTTGTCATCATTAGCAACAGTATGGCAGTGTTATGGTGTGAAAAGCAAGTAGGGTGGGAGCCATTCTTATGTTCCCTGTGTTAATAAGGCATTAAGATATGGGAATGTTTTTTGTAGCCATCTGTATCCCAGAAACCCAAATACCTGATAGACCGGCTCAGTCTTAGCTTGCTGTTGCCACAAAATCTCTCCCAACTTTTCAAATATATGGAAGCTCTTCTGTACTTTTTGCATAACAGAACAGTACCAAATTCAAATGTAGAAACTTCTGCTCCATGACTCAACCCACTGGGGAAGAAATCAGGGATGCCATTGTCCAGAAGTGATCCCCAGGACTCTTGTATACTTCTTTTTTATTTCTCCTCATACCACAGTTTATTAGAAAGCCAAACAGAGCAAGTCCCAATCTGTTCTCTGTCCCATTTTAGCTCTGACATGTTTAGTTCCCACTGCTTTGTGCTCCTCTTTTGGCGGAGCCTGTATGATTGAAACCATTCAAGTTGACTACCTATCTGACTGACCTTGCCCAGGCTTTCACTGCCTCTAGTTAGCTACATGGTTACTTCATTTTCAGTGTGGCCGGGGATGCTGCACACCCTTCCAGGGTGGACCAAACCCTTAACTTTACCCAGAAGCCCAAAAGAAGAAAACCTAGAAGAGAAAATGAATGAATTTTTCTTTGTGGGATATCTCCAATGAGTTGTATCTCCTAATGATCCAGGATCCCCCTCACCCCCAGTTTTGTATTTTTTATTGGAAAACGTAATGTTGGCTCTTTTGAAACAGCCTGTAGCAGCACCTTAAAGAATGTTTCTTGGCAAAAACTTTTTTCACTTCTGCCAGAAGGATTTCAGGTCTTCATGTTTTACATATCAAATCTTCTTAGCTAGCGTACTTTTCAACCTCTAAGCACAAGAAATCTGGACAAAGATAAAAAATAATGGAGGACAGAGGCCCAAAATCATGGGCAATTTTTAAATACTGCTCTTATAAACTTAGAAAGTTGCTAAAATAATAGGATCTGATGTATGTTTCATTCATTCCTCAACCTTTAGCTTTTCGATCTGACCTCGGATTCAACTTCAGACACCTCACAGACATTTGATCTGTAGTTCCCTCCTTACCCATAATTCTCTCTCAAACCCCAGATTACCTCAGATGTCATTTGATGCTTTTGTGAACAGACATGGTTTCTCATACCTCAGGCATTGTTTGGTGAAATGCAGCTGATTTTTGATTAAATTACCCTTTTTGTCAGAGTTCTTTCACTCTTCTCTTTCTTTCTTCCCTCCCCTATTGTATTATATTTAGTTTTATGTTGTATGAAGTTGTTGCCCTCTTCTAGGCCTATGCTGTCATCTTCCTTGCTCTCTTGAGTACTTATTGGTACCATTGTTATTTTTCCTCCCAAGTTTGTGGGAAATTCTTTGGTACCATCGTTGGCATTCTGCTCTGCTCTTTCGTGACTTGTCTCTGTTAGCCATTTGTTCCTGTTAGAGTCAAAATGTGTGATAAACCTGCAGTGTTTAAGAAAAGCTCTTCTCGTGGTCACAAAATCCAAACTCTGAGGCACACTCAGTGTTTATATTGCCTTGTGGCCATCCATCTTGAGGCAAAATGTGATATTTGTTTAGGCTTAATCCATGAGGCTCTGGCTGAATGCCAAAACAAGCTTGTTTTGAAAGGTTTGCTACCATCTTCTTCTGCTTCTACCATGCTTGGACCTTCCCCTTCCGCTGCTAAACCTGCAGGAAAGCCTCTAGGGGAGGAAGGTGATAAAATCAAGAACAAGCTGAAGGAAAAGTATAAAGACTGGAGGAAGTGCTCCCCCTGACCGTTGTTCTTGCTCTGTGCCAGCTTTGGCCCTGTTGCCAAAGATTTCAAAAGTTTTAGATTTGTCCCACCTCTTTGGATCTGGTATTGGCTCTGTGCAAGTCCCCTGTCCATAAACGGCCCCAATTTTCACCTGAGCGGGATTCTTCAAGACTTCACTCTCCTTTTCTACAAGAAACTCAATTAAGAGTTTCCAGGCCTCCATCTTTTTCCTCCTCCTTCAGGTCTACCAGGAGCCTGTCTGAAGCTGATGTGGACACAATGGTGCGGGAATTTCTCAGGACCCAGATTCAGTTAAGAGTTCTGCCATCTCCACCCATTGGACATGTTAGCCTTGGACCAGTCCAAACACCTTTGATTACTCCTACTCCAATCTGTCCTTTGGCTTCAGAGGTTAAAGATCCGAGAATTATGTGATTTTTTTTGTTGGATCTCAAGCACTAACCTTTATCAACTCTCTCATCTTCTCTTATCCAGCCAGTGCCAAATTTATCAGAGCTGAAGAGATCTTGGAGCCTTTGCTTTGGTGCTGGATCCAGGGTAGAGGCTGAACTCTTGAGATTTTCAGATCCATCCCTTCCCCACGAGGCATTAGCCCTTGACAGTTCATCTCTGACCTCTGTGCCAAGCCAGGGTCATGGGGACATCTTGGATTTCTCCACGTAGGTGGCTTTGGCTCCTGCTGGAGTGCCCCTGTGCTCCCCATCTGCATCTGTGTTCAAGGTTGTGGAGAGAGCACTGCACGTGACTGGAGGCAAGGACATCCTTAACCCCCTCAGGTTTTCCCACTTCACAACTGTCTGCCGAAGGTCCTGAACCTGCTCATTTTGTTCCATCTGGGCAGTCAGTCTGATCAGCCACAAGACTCCCCACACACTTCAGGTCCTTCTCAGATCTCCATGAGGAAGTTCCCCAGAAGCGTATGTGCAAGAGGAGACACATTGATCTCCACAGGAGTCTTTAACAGAAGACACTGACTTCAATGAAGAGAAGAGTTCTCCCAGCTCACCCCATGAGGACATCTCATACAGAGAAATTCTCGAACTTCTGAGACAGAACCATGGTTGATCTTCCAAAGCCCTCTTCCCAAGAGTCGTCATTGTTTCTTGAGGCTTTTGGAACTGGCTCAGCCATGTCCTGGGTGGTTCCCCTGGTGGATGAAATGGTTGACCTCATTTCCCATCTGGCTTAGAAGGATTTGGATATGACAGAAACCAGCCAAGTACTTGGTTGCACCTAAGGGTTGTGCCCAATGGAGCAGGGATCCTCCAGTTGATGCCATGGCAGTTATCCTAGCCCCCAAAAAAGGAACTTGCTGAAGAAAGTCCATCTGTCCATCTCCCTAACAGAAAGTTTAGGGAGTTGGACAGATTCAGGAAGCATATTTTTGCTTCATTGTCATTTGTCCTGAACTATTCATGAGGTTTCAGAGAGATTTGATGAAAGAACTTTCCAAATCTCTCTCAAGATCCATGTTGGCAGAGGAATAAAAGACCATCTCTTCTCGAATGTCCAGCCTTCGATCCTTATCAAATGCCTTTATGCATCTGATTTCTCACACTATGGAAGATGTTTCCAAAGCACTGGGTTCCAGCATTAATGCTAGGAGGCATGCCTAGATTTGTCTGTGCAACTTTGCTGAGCCCTATAAGGCATAATTCATCAGTGCCCCTTTTTATGTCTTTACCTTATTTGGACCTAAAGTTAGAGACACTTTCCAGGAGTGAACAGGAGGGGGGGGAAAGTATTTGTCATAGGGATACATTTTTTCTACACCTCAGAGGACCTTCTTTAGAAACTAGAAGGGGGGATAGAAAGATGTGTTTTCGGAAAGCATAAGGGTTTTCAAAACACTGCTATGGAAATAGTTTCCTCAGTGGCAGAGAGGGTAACAATAATGGCAGATGTCCATAAGGCAGAGAGGGCCCACAGAGCTAAGTTTTCAGGTGGCCCTTTTCTGAGAAGCCTTTCCAGTGCCTTTGAACAGTTCCCTGACTGCTGCACTCTGTAGGCAGTCAGGGGCATTTACCTTTGCACCCAGAAGCCTGGCTGTCCATCATCAAAGATGTCTGGATGCCATGAATAATTAGAAGTGGTTATAACATTTCCTTTTCCTTTCTCCCACCTATTCAGTCACAAAAAATTCCTTATGTACCACCCCATCAGAGAAAAGAAGCAGCCTTAGAGATAGAAAAGCTGCTAAGAAAAAGAGGCATCCAAGAGGTCCCAATCGATCAACAATGATTTGGAACTTATTCAAGATTCTTTTTGGTGCCAAAGAAGATGGGGGACCTCAGGCCAGTTAAACCAGTTTGTTAAACACTCCAAGTTCCACATGATCATGTTTTAGTCCATTCTTTCTCTTTTGATGAAGGATGATTGGATGTGTTGAATAGCCGTCCAAGATGCATACTTTCACATAAAAATAGAGAGGCAATTCAGAAGATATCTTAATTTCCGGCTAGGATTCTGGATGTTTCCTTACCTCAACAGGCAGCTCCTCACAACTCCCACCACACATTTGCTAACATGTGCCATGGACTACCTGCTCCAGTTATGTCTATGAATGGGTACCACAGTCAACAAGGCAAATCTCACTTCCTTCCTACTGAAAGAGTAGAGTTCATAGGAGCTTATCATGATACAGTTTCTCAAGTATCTTGGCTTCCTTGGTCCAGATAATCCAACTTACAGCTTCAAGCGAAGAATCTACTAAGTTTCATCTTCTGGGGTCAGTGATGGCCTGCATAACCCTTTTACCCTTAATGAGATGCTACATGAGAGTGCTGCAGTGGACCCTAGCAGTCCATTGGTGTATGAATCGGCATCCCATGATATCTCCAATATGAATCGCAAAGATTTGCTGACAGCATGTATATTGGTGGATCCACAAACCAGGTGTTTCTAGCGACCACTCCTTTTTTCTCCAGTTGCCCAATCCATGGTGTCCATGGATGCTTCCCAGTTGAGATGGGGGAGATTACCTGGGGGCAGACAGTCAAAGGTTCTCCCTTGGACGCCAGCCTTCTCATCAGTGTCCTAGAGATGAGGGCAGTCTTTCTAGCATTGCAGGCATTTCAGGACATTCGGCCTCAGGGAACAATTGCAATTTAGACAAACATGTCGGTGGTCATTTGCATCAAGAAACTGGGAGGAACCCATTCTTACCCTTTGTCAACAAGCTATGAGAGTGTGGCAGTCTCTTCCATCTGCTTTCTTTTAACAACTCATATTCTGGGGAATTCCAGCGTTTTACCAGACAAACCAAGCAGATCTATTCTAATGCCTCACAAGTGGTCTGTCAGTCTTTCATTGGCAGAACACATTTTTCGCCAGTGGGGCCAGCCATGCTGTGATCTGTTCACCTCTCCTCACAATTCAGATGCAGCAGTTTTTTTTTTCAAAATCCCCCAAGAAGTGGAGTCCCTGAGGGATGCTCTTGTCCACAGTTGTCCCCAGTAGTCTTTATGCCAAGCTTCCCACACCTCTTGTGCTAATGTTTTTAATAAAATCTTATCAACAGAAAAGCAAGGTGAACCTCATTGCTCCATTCTAGCCTTGACAAGTATGGTTCCCATTCCTCTGACCTCATCTGATATGTCCTACCTGTGTTCTGTATCACTTTGCAGATATTTTGTCCCACCCACCCCTCCCCAGGCTACCTCTCCGTGGCATACAAGCCCTCAGGTTTACTGCATGCTTTCTCCACTTCTAATGATGGCGAGACAGTTCAGGCTTTTGTCACAAGTTTGGCACATTCTTACTTCTTTTCAAAAAGTCTGTACTTGGGAGATGTACAAAAGCAAATGAAAATGATTCTCTATTTGGACTAAAGAGAGAAATCTAGATCCCTTTTCAGCAGCCATTCTTGCAGTTTTAGAATTCCTGGCTTCCATTTTTCATAGTGGGGCAAGTTAGTGTACAAAGTACAGCCGGCTGTAATTTTCATTTTCCTTGTAGGTAAAGATCATTTGTCATTGATCTTCCTTGGGTTCCATTTTCTTATCTAGAGCTTCTATAGATGACATTTATTGATCCAAAGAATGCAAAGGTTGAGGAAGGACGAAAACAACCAACACAGATGCATCATTATGGCAAGTGCATAACTTTTGATTTTGCTTTAACATGCATTTTCTGAATGATGTAAATCTGAAACTCCAATGTTTGTCATTATTTAGAGACTTCAGTCCTCAATAATTGGTCAGGAAACCACAGATTTTATATGGGCCAGACCAACACATATGATGCAAAAATCTGGACAGTTGAGAGGTATGCTAACTGGTCTTTAAAGATAGTGGACTAGTGGACAAATTCTACCATTGTGCCTAAAGTTGCCATTGAGTCAAATGTAAATCATTCTTCAGTCAATATATATGTACTTTTCCTAAGCTACTCCAAAGAAAAGTAATGATTGAATTGTGTGTAGTAGTACGTAGTTGAAATTCTTTGTGGTTAGGACAAAATCAGTTAAAGTAATCAGTTATTTGTTTCTTGTACTTTTAACAAACTGGGCTAAAAAGTATCTAATGCACGTTTGCTCAGATGGATTTCAGCTTTCAGAGCATATTAATGACTTTTTACTGATGACATTTTATAGATTATATTGTATAACATATGCAGCGTATACATATTTGATTGCTTCCTGTTGTCTGAAGCATTCAGTTAAGAGGGTAGTTTTGCTGTTTTAGTACTGCTACAATGTAAAGAAGGCAGTTAAGGAAAGAATTTACTGTTAGTGCCCTTCCAGGATAGGGAATATGTTAGGCATATGATAACTGAGGGAAGAAAAGGGTGATATTTTTATAGCATGTTTAAGTGATACATTTGAATGATTTGGACAACAGAAATTTGTCTGTTGGCTAATCTGCTCATTTGAACGTTTTCAGCCTTTCTGTGTTGCCATAAATTGCATGCAATTGCATGGCCCAGAGCTTACTTGCTACACACTGCTATATACTAGACTACAAAGCTACTGATTGTGACCATTTTCCACCAGATCTGACAAAAATACCAATCCTTAATGACATTTTTTGGTGGTTATTTATAATCTAGTGGTTTGATTTGGTTTAACTCTAGTGAGAGCAGAGAAAGAAACTAGCCTTTTCTATGCTTCTAATTGCCTTAGAACCCTTAAGAGCATCTTATGGCTGTTAGCTAGTGTGCATACCTCATAATCTCGTATCACAAGAAATCTGCACAAAACCTGTCATAATGGGGGAACAAAGGCCCAAACATAGGGACATAGTTTAAATATTCCTCTTATAAACTTAGGCGTTAGAATAACAGGATTTGTGTTACCTTACATTATTCTGAAGGATATGAAATCTGCAACTCAAATGTATGTCATTATTTAGTGACTTCACTCCACAGATCATAGCGATAATTTGTCAGAAAACTACAAATTTTATGAGGAACCTTCCAGAAATATGAGGCACAAATCTGGACAGTTGACAGGTATGCTAGTGTACTTGTTTGAATATTTTCAGCTCTTTTTAGCCTTTCTGTGTTGCTATAAGTAGTCTGCTTTTGAGCATCACAGAGCGCATTTGCTATAATTTTAGCTGCAACGCTATTGATTGTGACAATTTTGCACTAGAATTGACAAATATACCAGTTGTACAAGACCTGGGATAGTACATTTTGTGTTCTTCTGTATTATCTGTAATGGCTCTAAACCTTTTTGGTGATTATTAGTATTGTGAAGGATACAAAGTTTGGATCTTAAATGTGTGTATGTTTGTTAATAGTTAGGGGCTTCAATCCTGAGCAGTTTGCCAGAAAAACAAATTTTTTGAGCAACACACCAAAAATGAGGCAAAATTCTGGACATTTGAAAGGTATAGTGACAACCCACCTACCACTTAATGACACAAGTCTGTGAGAGATGTACTTATATAATGTTAATGGAGACAAAGGTGTCACATGGCACCACTGCAAATAACAGTTTGTCAGTACCACACTAAACAAATCGCACACAACTCTGACCAACTCCGTAGACTTTACATATGCTGAGGCTCTTAAAACCTAGCTAAACCGCAGAGTCTTCCTAAATGTAACTCAAGAAGCAAGTGCCCTCAGCAGCCTCACAAATGCACATCACACCACATGCTACACCCACCATGAAACGAAAATCAAGGAGTTGAACTAACTCAGTTCAAAAGCCACTTATGCAGACCTCCACACAGTCCAATATTTTGTCATGAGTGACTGCAGAGTGAGACACACTGATACACCACTTACAGGCTGTACAAAGACAGGATTATGGTCAGTTGCTTATCCGGAGCCAGTATTCCTCACATCATGCAAGCACTTGAGGCCTTGCACCACAGTTACACATATGCTACAGTCATCGTACATGAGGATGTAAATGACTTGAGATGCATCCCCCTAGACTTTATGAAGAGAGACATGATGGAGCTCTCAAAATGTGTCTGAGGCAGGTATGAACTGAGCCTTGAGCAGTTTTCTGCCACCACCAAGAATATGAATAAAAATAATTGACTTCAACAATTGGGTTAGCTTCTGATGACATTATAAAGAGATACAAATATATATGTAGTGTATGGAGCTCATGCTGATTACGCTGTGATATTAAGAAAAAGATAAACCAGTTAAGTGACTGATATTTGGAAAAAGGTAAATCAGGCATGCAACCTGAACTTAACAAATGTTAAGCACCCCCTGTTTATGCTGTCAAGGTTGGGAATAGTGCCAGGCAGTAAAATCCACCAGTACTCACCAGCGAATAACAGAGGCAGAGTAAAAGATTTGTTTCGGCCTGCTGTCCATACTGGTAATGTCCCCCACCTTCTCAAACAAACTGTGTTGGTAGACTAACAGGATGTGTTAGTATCCATTTCCAGAAGGATATGAACTCTGAAACTCAAATGTGTGCCATTATATAATGGCTTCAATCCTCAGTGGCTTGTTTGAAAACCACAGATTTTATGAGGAACAGACCAAAAATATGAAACAGTAATCTGGATGTCATACAAAAATCTAGACAGTAGAAATGTATGAAAGGTGAGAGCAAATGTAAAGGACTCCATTACATTATATCTGACAGCACATGCCAATTGTTTTATGGCTTTGAAAGCTGGAACAACACTTAGTGATTTTTTTCCCCTATAACAAGTAGTAAGTACATGGAGCAGATAAACCTCCATGCACTACAAAGAATTATGATCGGTTCGCCGATCATAACCTTAAATTGTGTTTTCGTCATGAATGCTAAAATTCACCTCTCAAGCTTCGCTCTTGAGGTGAATTTCTTTGCATCTATGTCTCACATACATAGTAAGTGGGTTATGATCAACGACCTGATCATAATCTTCTGTATGTCAGTCTGGGAAGAGATGGTAGACGGTCCTAACTACTTTGTCAGAGATGGGCTGCTCCTCTATCGCCTTTAAGGTTTCAATGTAGGTTCATAGGTAAGTACAAAGCTAGCTGCCCTTGAGGGCCATTTTAAGCCTGTCTGTCAGTCTGATGAAGCCCTCCATGGGTGAAAGCGCTTACTGATCCTTAAATAAAGAACGTTCCTGTTTATTACAAGTGGAGCTATTGTTCTTTTTGGAAGAGCCGATCATTTCTATACCCGACGTATAAAGCCGCTGTGTTCCTGTGACTTTGCTAAAGGTTTAATCATTGTCTATATACTTTAGCAGGAATACTTATTCTCCGGGCTGGGACGTTGAAGCCGTTCCATTTTAAGCCTAGCCAATTTCCTATAGTGCAAGTTAAATACTGTACCTCTTGCCTGAAGGTAAACACCTTAACCATTATGCCAACCTCCAACACATATATTGCATATTGGACAAAACTTTGTCCATCACAGTAATGACCCTTTTTTTGGCAACGTCAGTTTTCTAGAGCTTTCAGTGTAATGAAATGGAATCGTGACAACAGTAAGGTGTTTGCTGTTCAACAATAGAAGCCTTGATATAAAAAAAAAAAATCCATACCCCACAAAGCACTACTTACTGTGGAAAATGTTGATATATGCATTGTCCCAGAGACCTAGTTAAAGACTAGTAAAGCACTCCATCAGTACAGGGTTTCTGTGCCAATCACTCATACAGGCCCACCACTTTAGACAAATGCACTAAGGGTGGGGCTATCTCTTTAGTCTTAAAAAAATGTCACCTTCAGAGGCATTTGATTTAACTCGCCTCCAAGAAATCACTCAACAAGCTGTCATCTCCATTGAAACCTGGATTACAAAAGCAGTCTTACTCACCCCCCCCCAAAAAAAAAACAAAAACAAACTCCTCCTCTTTACCCCAAGACCACACACCCCTTAAAAAGCATCTTTCAAAATCTTTTTTGGCAGATGACACTGAAGTTGAATTAGTTCCCCATACCAAGCTATTAGGAGTCATAAATAGACGGTGATGTTAAATTTGACCTCCATATCCAAAGCAATATCAAGAAAATTCATCAAAATCTTGGCATACCATACAGAAACTTACATTTTCTGAGCACGCCAACAAAAATTACTCCAGCCAAAACCTACCTTCTGCCCTCCCTACTCTATGGAGGCCAAATTCTAACCAATTTACAATCACCCATGAAAAATAAAACTTGAAAGCTATTAAAACAAAATTGCCAAATTTTGCTACTAATTCAACCTCCTCTACTCATCAGTGTAAAGTTCTACATACTCTTAGCTGGATGGAACTTCCCCTCCACCTCTCCTACATTCAGCTTATAACAATAGAGAAACTTTTACACAAACTGTTAGCCTGCCCATCTCTTACCCCTTCAATCAACATATATTTCCCTAGAAGAGTTCTCACATCAGAAGGTAAACAACTTCTCACCATAAATAAACCAAATAAATCTCCTGGACAAAGCCTATACTTATACTCAGTAGTGAAAAAATGGAACTCCCTACTTCTAGCCACCAGAACTATTTCTAACCTACCCACCTTTAAATGATCCCTAAAGGGATACTTTACAAAAGCGTCTATATAACATGATCGAATGCTTAGGTGATCGGACACCTAAACATCGAACTTGTAATATCAAACCGAAAAACATCGAATGGCGCAGGAAAACATGTCGGTCGGCCACGGAAAAAAATAATAACTTTACACACAAACTAACTGGGAGGCTTTGCCCCCCACACACCCTGACGTGGGGGGCTGTGCTCCCCACACACCCCCTAAGTAAATATACCAACTCCGAGATCGCTCTATAGTAGACAAAATGGCAAAATCCAGTGAACACCAAGGGAAATCTTTTCCTGCGTTAAATCAGACGTTCGCTGTTTTTTGCTTTCTCTATTACAAGTTCGATGTTTAAGTGTTCGATCAACTAAGCATTCGATCTTGTAATATAGATCCTTACAAAATCATGGCCCTGCTCTTGCACCAATTCTGGCTGAACTTACTACCCATACCTCTACTTCACTCACCCTCCCCCACTTCAACCTACGTCGCATCTCACAACCCTCTTCAAAGTCCTACTCCACTCCTCTTTTTTTTTCCCACAAATTTACCATATCTACTTTCGCCTTGAAGACCTTTCCTCTACCTCCTTCTCTTTCCTCCCTGCACTATTCTTAGTCTCCTTTGCTCTTCATCCTTACTTTCTTCTATAATCCTAATAATATGAACACTCATATTATACTAAGATATCACTCAATTTCTCCTCATTGTCTCTAATGTAATCTCTACTTTCTCTTTTGAATATCTTCCTAGAATTGTCGTAGGACTCATTTATCACATACTGATTTATGTAACAAATGATATGACTAATGAGTTTTTCCTCACATATTTTCTGCAACTTATGTTACTGCTTTTCATTGGACACTACTGCGAAACATATGATGTTATGCTGTCTCCATCTCGCCTTCGTTCTTGCTGGTTGGGTTTGGAGCCGATCCATGGCTCTGACTCGGACGTTTACTATAGCTCAAGAGCTTATACTGGCTCGAGGTTAACCCCTAGCCCAATGGGCCTAGCGGTAGCTACCCAGATCTCATTTGCCGCTTGCATCGTCGAGATTGCAATTACTGGCTCAGGCTAAGTTTTTAGTTTTTTTCGTATTTTGCTGTCTTCTTTTACCAGGATTATTAGCAGTTTAATTACCTTATTTGTGTCTATCTTAGTCCTCATTAAGACTAACAACCTTCTGATCATCCTCTGCTGTTGTTTTTTGGTTGTTCTTGGTCGTCATTTTCTTAGGTCTTGCTTTCCTCTTGAGCCCATTTAACTTAGAGGATTTGTTTCTTCTCCTTTCCTCACTATCTGTTGGAGTAGCCATTTAAGTTAGAGACTCTCCTATTGGTGGAGTCGCCGTTTTACTTAGAGGCTCTCCCCCTTCTTTTTCTTTAAAAAAAAAAAAGATATCCTTGCTTTCTGGTAGTGTTGGTAGTTGTGTATTGCTAGCCATTACAGCCTTATTTTTGCTGTTTCTGTCTTCCTAGTTTATCCAGCATGCTCAAAGAATCAAAATCCTCCAGCTTTAAGAAACGCGACTCGTGCTGCCAAAAAATGTCCCTTATGGATGGGCACATGAGCTTGCGTATATTGTTTAGGGGCTGTTCACATGCAGGACTCATGTTCTATCTGTCATGCTTTCAGTTTTAGAGTCCTGCAGGAGAGAAAAAAATAAACTAATTCTGCGTGGTCTCTTGAAGAACCCACAGGATCCTTTGTCTCTGGTTCCTCAGCCAGCAAAACAGTCTGACAACTCTCCCAAACATCCGATTTCAGAGCAACCCAAATCTGCTGTCAAATCTTCAGCTCTGTCAGTTCCCAGTGTCGGCTCTGACAGCTCCATCAGTGACTTCGGAGCCAGTCCAGGCCCATAAAAGAACCAGGACTCCTCTTTGGAGCCAGTGCACTCTGCTCCACAGTTTCCTTTGTTGCAATCTGTGGCAGGCAGTCAGCCGTCCTCTTCTCACTCCTCTCAGTCCTCCAGGCTTTCAGACCATGATGTGGAGAGAGTGGTTAATAGGTCACAGGCACTTGCCAAATTGCTATCGAGCCCAGCCCATAAGGAATTGGCTCCTTCAGCCCATCCAGCATCTCTACTGGTTCCTCCTCCAACTCTCTTGAGCTCGGAGCCGGAGTGCATTGACGTCATGGTGGTGGAACTGTTGGTTCCAGTTACTTCTCCTTTATCGGTTCCAACTCCTGTTCTGATCTCCTCGATGTCTCAGTCAATCGAGGGAGCTGGGCGCCGAAGCTCGCTCGTCGACTCTGAGGGGCGAAGTGGTGTCCGGCCCTACTGTCCCTCTCGGAGCTTCGGCGCAGGTGAGCTTGGCTCCCACATCAGCCTTGAAGCCATCACTCTTTGTTCGCAGGAGATCTCCGGGCTCTTCTGAGCCAGCGGCTCCTTCGGCTCGGGACCATGGCGCCTTTGAGGTGATGAGGAGCGTGCTATCCCCTGAGATGGTCCTACCCTCTGCTCCTTCTCTCTCAGTGCCTGTGCCTGTCTTTGACCCTCCTCATCTCTCCAAATGTAGGGAGCCTATGCCCCAGAAATGCCCCATTGGGCGACCCCACCTCTTTCGAAACCTCCCCCGAACATTCATAGGAGGTCCCCCAGAAGAAATAAATGTAAGAGGAAGCATCTGGACTCCCCTGAGTCCTTCACTTCAGAGACAGACTTGGAAGAATCGGAAGGGTCCCCACGGTCCCCCTCTGAGGATGTCTCCTTTTCGGACATCTTGGAAATCCTTAGACAGAGGGGTGGCTGGAAGTCCCTAGCCCCTTCTGAGGACGAGTCGGTCTACCTGGACGAATTTGGTTACCAAACCTCCACCTCTTGGGTGTCTGCCTTTTGACCCACTTTTGTCTGTAGTAAGTCTGAAGGCATGGAGCGCGCCAGAGACCATGGAACCGGTTCCGTGGAGGCCAAATAAATTTGTAACTGCCCCCGAAGACAAGATCTTACTTTCCAAAGGGGTTCCTGTTGCTATGGTGGTGGCAGAAACCTCTAAGAAGGAACTTGCAGAAACTTCTTCATCTATCCATGACTAGAACAAGGATTCCTGTACAATGGACAGATATGGGAAAACGTATGTCCTCTTCAGCGACCTTTACACTCAGGTTGCTGAATTATTTGTAACACTTCACGTGACTTCAGAGGGATCTACTAAAATAGTTGGGAGATACCCTTGCAGGATCCTACAGCTGAGGGAGTTGTGAACAGGGCGGCTTCCTAGCTTACGACCTTGACTTCAGTGGTTAACTCCTCCATGAGGCTCATTTCTTATGCGGCAGATGGAGTGAGTTGGGCAGCGTGTACCAGAGTTACTTTGCAGAGACACTCCTGGATGCGCCTTTGTAAATTTGCGGAACCCTTCAAGTCCTCCTTTACCAATGCCCCTTTTGATGGCTCGTCCTTGTTTGGGCCTCAGGTAAAAGAGACTCTCACCAGGTGTGAAAAGGATGACAAGACTCTTTCTGCCATGGGAGTCCATTTTTCCACTCCATCTAGACCCTACCCTAAAGGTCAGAAGAGTGGGAAAACGTGGTTTCGAAAATCCCAGAGAGCTTCGCCTGACACACATGGAGAATTTTCCCCCAGGGGCAGAGGGAGAAACAATAACGGAAGACGCCAGCCTCCCGGCAGGTGAGGTCCGCAACAGCAGGGTGACAGAGATACGTTCTTTGTTAGGCCCTTCCAGCACTCCTGAAGGGAGGCCCGACTGTCCACCTCTGGAGGCAGTCGGGGGCAGAGTATCATTGTACCCAACAGCCTGGCAAACTATTACAAAAGATGCATGGGTATTGTCAATAATATCCAGGGGTTACAAAATTCCCCTTTTCCCAGTTACCCCCTTCAAGAACAAAATGGTCAATCCCAGACATTTCACCCAGTCTTTGGGATCAAGCAAACCTAGAAGTACAAAGATTGCTAGAAAAAAGAGCCATCCAAGAAGTCCCTGCAAACCAAATCGAATCTGGAACTTACTCGAGGTTCTTTTTAGTTCCAAAATAGACAGGGGACTGGAGACCCATCTTGGATCTCAGCAAGCTAAACAAATCAGTAAAAAAAGCGAAGTTCTGGATGGTAACACTGCAGTCCATTCTTCCCTTTTTTGGGTCAGGACAATTGGATGTGCTCCATCGATCTCCAGGATGCATACTACCACATAAAAATGGATAGGGGATCCAAGAGATTCCTACATTTCCGGCTGGGAGTCCGTCATTATCAGTTCAGAGCTCTGCCCTTTGGTCTCACCACAACTCCCAGGGTGTTCATCAAGTGTATGGCAGTGGTCACGGCTCACCTGAGATGTCTAGGATTCCAGGTGTTTCCATATCTAGATGACTGGCTCCTCACTGCTACCACCGAGCATCAACTGATCAAAGCACGGGACTACACAGTTCAAACCTGTTCCCAGCTAGGCATCACCATAAACTATGAAAAGTCTTCCTTGTTGCCTTGTCAGTGTATTACTTTCATAGGGGGCAGACTTGGATACAAGAGCCTTGATAGCAAAGCTGCCTCAAGACAGGGTGTCAACCATTTGTCAGCAAGTTTCATTCCTCATGAAGAAGAGAGTTCAGGCAAGAGAGGTATTGAAAGTCCTGGGTTCAATGGCTGCAGCAATTACTCTAGTCCCTATGGCTCACTTCCACATGAGAATTCTGCAGTGGTTTCTTTTCACTCAGTGGTCGTTCCAGGATTTACCAATGTCACATATGATCTTGATCACGGAATCCTGCAAAAAGGACTTGGTATGGTGGCTTGTCTCCCCCCAGGTGACTCTGGGCCGACCCTTTCTAGACCCCCAACCAGTAGCCACAGTGACCACGGATGCCTCCTAGGTAGGGTTAGGGGCATTATCTGGGACAGACTGTCCAAGGAATGTGGCAGCCACATGAGTACTACTTGCACGTCAATGTTCTAGAGATGAGAGCGGTACTTCTGACGTTGCAAGCACTTCTAGACTCTCTACCTACCGAAACTATTGCAATTCAGACAGACAATATATCAGTGGTATGGTATATCAACAATCAAGGCGGGACCAGTTCTTACCCAATGGGCCAGGAGGCCCTTCAAGTATGGCAATTGGCGATGTCTTCCCAACGTTTTCTGATTGCAATGCACATTATCAGGAAATCCAGTGTGATAGCGGACAGGCTCAGCAGGGTTATCCTCATGCCTCATGAGTGGTTCCTGAAACAAGAAGTTGTGGAATTGATTTTTCACAAATGGGGCCAGCCATTCTGGAATCTTTTTGCCACTCCCCTCAACAACAAATGCAGCAGCTAATTTGCCTTAGTCCCCCCACCGGGAACAGTCACCCAGCGATGCACTTGTTCACAATTGGCCTCCAGGACTATGTTATACCTTTCCACATTTTCCTCTGATACCCAAGGAACTTCAGAAAGCAAATTTGTTGGGTTGCAAGCTTATCCTCATTGCTCCTTACTGGCCTCGTCGGATATGGTTCCAGTTTCTCTGCTATTGTCTACAAGTGGAGCCTTGGATCCTGGACCCATTTCTGGAACTCATGATGCATCAGTCGGGTGTGCTGCACCTCTCCCTCCAAACTCTCAAGCTGACATCTTGATTTCTCCACTTCCAGTCTTGGCCAGGCTTCCCAACATTTCCCCGGCAGTACAACACATCCTGGTGTCTTCTCACAAGCCCACTACCAGAAAGATTTATGCTAGCAAATGGAAGAGGTTCTCTTATTGAGCAAAGAAAAATGATATTGATCCTTTCACTGCTACTGTTCCCAAGATTCCTGATTTCCTGTCCGAAACTTTCGAACGAGGGGCAGCTGCAGCTACCGTTAGAATCCAACTGGCTGCCATCTCCAATTTTCATGTGGGAGAGTATGGCTCTAATATCATGTCCCATATGCTGTGCAAAGCATTCTTTTACGAGGTACAAGCCTTTTACGGCCCCTGATAAGAGAAGCTCCCCCCGGGACCTAAACTTTGTTTTAGCCTCTCTGGTTCTTCCACCCTTTTAACCAGCATCATCTTATCCCCTGAAATTTCTGTCTTGGAAAACCCTCTTCTTGATTGCCATCACCTCAGCTAGATGGGTTTCAGAATTACAGGATTTATCTATTCGCCCGCCCTATCTCATCTTACACAGAGAGTTTCTCTCAGAACCAATCCCTCCTTCTTGCCAAAGGTGTGTTCAGAGTATAATTTAAATCCAGTCCATCGAGCTTCCTGTATTCTTCCCCAGTTATGGCAATAAGGCAGAGTATAGACTCCACCAATTGGATGTTCATGGACAATTATGCTTTTATTTACACAGGACCAAGGAGTTGAAAATCAGATCTATTGTTTATATCCTTTGCTGACGATAAATAAGGTTCTCCAGTTCCAAAAGTGACCTTATCAAAATGGCTGTTAGATACACTCATCGATACTTATGATTTGCGCAATAAGAAACCTCCAGAGAAAGCCAGAGGATACTCAACCAGGGCCTTTGCTACCTCTGTTGCCTTCCAAGCCAAATTGCCTTTAGATTCAATCTGTGCAGCAGCAACATGGGCAAATCCTCATACCTTTATCACTCATTACAAAGTGGATGTGGTCTCCTGGAACAGGGCATCATTTGGTTCCATGGTACTGAAGAGTTTATTCCAGTGAGCCAGCCAAGAACCAGGAGCTGGGGATGCGGTCCCAACCAGCAAGAACGAAGGCGAGATGGGGACAACATAACATAAAGAAGTTATGTACCTACCATAACGTTCCATGTTTGTTGTCCTTCATCTCGCCTTCCTTCTTGCGTCCCCCCCTCCTTCCTGGAGGATCGAGAGGAATTCTTTCATTGGCTACACTGGCTGAGTTTCCCATTGACATAGCAGGTCAGTTGACCATGCCTTGTTTTTCCCTTTTTCTTCCTAACCTTTAAATGTGTATTTTTCCTTTATACACAGGGTTTCCTTATGTGTAAGAGCTTAGTAAAATTTGCATTTTGCTATCATTGTTTGGTGTGGGTTATCACAAACGAGATCTGAGTAGCTACCACTAGGCATGTTGGGCTAGGGGTTAGCCTCGAGCCAGTATAAGCTCTCGAAATATAGTAAACACCCGAGTCAGAGCCGATGATTGGCTCTGAACCCAACCAGCAAGAAGTAAGGCGAGATGAAGGACAACAGACATGGGACTTTATGGCAGGTACATAACTTCTTTTTCTGTTTTTTTTTTCTCATTGCAACGTTTATTCACTGCTATGTTTTGTAGTGTTATATGATACTTTGTGATTTAAAATATCAGTAATTGATTTTTGATTGTGATTGTGGAAGTTTTCTCCTTGGACTTTCACTGAAAATGGATACTTTTTGTCACAGTTGGACTTTCTGGTAAATATATATATATATATATATATATATATATATATATATATATATATCAAATTAAATTTGACAAGATAATGACCTGGAACAATTCCACGTTCAACTTAGGATAAACAAAACTCTGTATCACATTATCGCTAACTAAAGAGCCCCACTCTGCCCCCCTCAGCCCATACCTCCAACCTAACCAATATGCAGTCACTGTGAATTAAGCTAAGCACCGTTCTCCTAGGAGACTTCAACTATCTCTCCATAAACTAGGAGATTTATGCCCTCAAGTGTGTGTAGAAATTAATGGATTTCATCAGTGCAAACTTTCTGGACTAGTTAGTTTGCACCGCAACTAGGGGATGAAAAAACCCTGGGCTTGGCCCTTACAATATGGGCTAGCTCTGCTCCCCTACTAATTGTAGCCTCCTCCATGGTCAAGTAGTACCAGGAGTCTATCACATTCAATGTAAGACTGAAGCCTGAGGCATCCCCCAATACATCAGTGTTTAGGGACTGTGTGAAAGCTACTCTGTTGAAACTGAGAGGTTACCTAACTAAATTCAAAAGGCTCCTCCACCTCGACACCACTGCTTTAAACATAATCCTGCACTGCCAAATTCTATGCACATGTAAATAGTTGCATTGAGTAGACTCATCTGTCCCCCTTAGAAATAAATACAATTGCCAAATTCAAAAATAAATTACTATTGTTGGACCTAATGTAAACAGGCTGCATAATAAAAGAAAAAAAACTCACTGCACATAAAAATAAATCTAAATCTCAACAAGCCAAAAATGCTCTTACTAAAGTAAATAAGGAACTTTGGATCCCGATCAAAGCCAGACATGAGATAATAATAGCCACCCAAATGAAAGTTAACCACAAAGCCTTCTTTAACTGTGTTAGAAATCTCAGAAACAATGCCCAGCATCGCACAGAGCTAATAATAAATGATAACGACTTACTTCGACCCAGAGGGTATAACCAATCTAATGGCCACAAAGTTAGCTCTAACTTAACCACCCCTCCCCTCCAGTATTCTCTAATTAAATACCCACATCCAGACACCCCTCCTTCACATCTCCAAAGAACAAGTTTTCAAGACATGTAAGGCCAAAAATACTAAATCTATGAGGCTGAATAACATACCAGGCAGTCTGCTTTTTAGTCTGAAGCATGACTTGTCTGACCTCCTACAGAGTGTATTCAGTATTATTGTATTAAAAGGCTTTGTGCTAGATGAATGGAACACAGCAATAGTGTATTCCTTTGCACAAAGGTAGGGCTTCAACAGACCCGGATAATTATAGACCCGTAAGCCTGACTAGTTTCATCTATAAGGCTATGGAAAGGATCGTTATGAAACTAATAAGCAGGGATTAAGGTAACCTACAGACTGTAAACTCAACACGGTTTAGAGTCATTAAAGGCAGGTCCTGCCTATTTAACCTGGTCCATTTCTTTGAAAAAGTCACTGTGGCAGTGGATGAGGGCATATCAGTGCATACTGTCTTTCTGGACCTTGTAAAGGTGTTCAGCACTATGCCACATTTGGGCATCATATATTAAGTCTCTCAGTTAAATGTTAACCCCTGTGTAATGTGTTGGATAGAAAAATGGCTTACTAATAGAAACCAGGAAGTAAGGAAGGGTGGGTGTACCTCCTTCAAAAGACCTGTCGCAAGCAGACTGCCCCAAGCTTCAATCCTTGAATACTCCTCTTTGGAGTTTCTTCGAAGTCAAAGATAATATTAACTGTTTGTGGCTGACCTTGTTTGCAGATGACTGCAAACTTGGTGCCATCATAAACTTTGCAGAGTATACCAGGATCCTACAAGAAGGCCTTTCCCAAATGAATGGTGGGTCTCAAAACAACTGGACAAAAGGTAATGCCAAAACATGTTTATTTGTATCCTTTGGCAAACATGGCTCCCCTTGTAACTTTCATATAGACAACACCCCTATGAAAACTGGTCCCAGAATAAGAGATGTTGACCATGAGCTGTCCTTTGATCACCATGTAGACACTATTGAAAGGAAGCCCTTTTTCATTGTGCAGCTTGTATCTAAAGGTATGGCAACAAGATCCAGGAAAGTAGTTGTTTCAGAGTATTTGGCACTTATTAGTTTGAGCATTAAGTATAATGTCTCTTACGAGTATGTGTCTGTACAAAGACTTGTCAGATCTGCAATGACCACAATGTTTTCTCTGAAAAAAAGGATCATAAAGGCTATTAAGATTGTCTGAAAGCCTTGTCTCTCTTCTTGGCCTCTCAATAGCCTGTATGATACCAAATAAAGACAACTCTGCCTCACATACAGAGCCTCAAAATGCCCTCTTCCATCAGACCTATTACATATTCACAAGTGAAATGATATTATAAACACCTGCTCATGAGACCTGCATTATTTTTTTACAAAATTAATAGAACATGCTGCACAGGGATATGTATATATTACATAGAATACCACTCCTATGCAAAAATCTTCTACTCCTCATAAAATGCAGGATTTATCTTACTCTTTCTAAGCATAATTTAGACAAAAGGATGGGTAATTGCAAATTCATCCCTGGCTTAGTACCATCTGTCCTCATCAATAAGACATTTAATTACCTCAACCTATACTTGTTCATTCCATCTGTGGGTACTTGTGCTGCAAAATGTAAGGGCTAACAACTACCATCAGAATGCAAGGCTAGTAGGCTTCTTAAGATCCTCAGATATCAGTATCCTAGGAAGTACCTATGAACCTATAAGAAAGAAGATGTAGAAGTCTTGCAATAGTCATAGTATGCTAGGATGTAATCACTGACATGTTGAAGCTACTTGAGTATTGTTTTAAGGTTGAAAATTCACTGTTTATGCAGCAACACTTTGTGTTGCACAAACTGTATATTTAGATTTTGAATAGTTTAGTGTTTGATTTTGTTCCGATTTGTAGTGGCACTGAGTTCTGTTATTGTGCGACTTAAGAGTATGACGAGTCATTTGAATAGTTCTGTAATGTGATTTGGTACAGGTAGCATTCTTGTTGAAATTATAAAGGTCTTGGAAGACTGTAGAATTGAATAAGGTCTTGTAGTGCTGGATATTTACCTGATTTATGTGTTATAAGTTTTAGATATATTCTGAACCTGTCTGGACTATTTACTTTGGTGCCCTTTTTGGTGATGACACTCCTCACAAGCTTGAGTTCTTCCTCTGTCCCATAAACTCCTGTACTAGATAGGACTCAAGATCTGTTGCTGACATTGTAGCTACAATGTCGCTCAGCAAGCTTGAGCTATTGGGGGTATTTTCTTTATTTTGTAACAGACGTGCTCTACATTGTTAATATTAATAATTTAAAATTGATTATTGATCATTAGGCTTCATCCCTAACTTATTACGTGTGTTTTAATGGAATCTGCTCTTCTTTTCTTTGCTGAACTTCTTCCTTTATTCCCTTCCCTGTCCGTCAGTTAAGGGGGGGGGGGGCATCTTTGACTTTTTTTCCCCCACTTGCTCTTCCAGTAGTTAATACTGCTGCTAGGCGTTGTTGCTTACTGCCCTCTCTCTTGAGAGGATTGTTGCTAGTGTTGGCCTACTGTTTATTGTGCCGTGCTGTTTTGGGTACAGTGTATTGTTCCAAAACTTGCTTTTCCTCTGGTTTAGATTATTGTAGGCATGGATAAAAAAGCAAAGTATTCCAGGTTAGGAAATGTCAGGATTGTAGGTATAAAACCCATCCCCAAGACCCCTGCAACATTGTGCACAGTGTATCTCTGGTTGCAGTATTTAGAATAGTAACTATGCTATATTTAAAAAAAATTTTAGTTCGGTAATACTGGTTGATAGGAGGAACAGACTGAAATTAAAAGGGCTCCTTTGATCAGAAGCTGTGCAAAAGGACAGAGACAGATCACTTGGCAAAGATAGATTCCTCCAAAACTGCCCATCATGAGAAAAGGAAAGAAAACAGATGAGAGCCAGATGTCTCAATTTCAGACAGGTCCTGTCTTTCTCCTTCTTGCCCAGGACCATCAACTGTGACTACTCTTTTCAGGTCCTCTTCCTCCACCTTGTCAGAAATAGTCTAGTACAACTGAATTTGCTCTGAGTAAGAGAGGTGGGAGCTTCTCCACAGACCAGAAGGTTTCTAAATCTATGAAAGCCAGACCAAAGTTTGCTTCATCCCTTGTTCTTACAGGATGTCTTGACTGAAATCACTGTTGCAGTATTTCCCACATATGGGTTACCACTGATGTCCATCCAGAGTACCAAAGCTTTATTTCCCACATATGGGTTATCACCACTGATGTCCATCCAGAGTACTGAAGCTTTACCTTCTCTGCAAGCATGGATCTTCAGACTCTCTCACTACCATCCCAAACACAGGTCATGCATCAGTTGGATTTTTCACTGTTTGGTCATTTATGCCTTTGCTTCAGTTGTTTATTCAGATAAGTGTCCCATTGGCGAACCTTTCTTTTTAACCTATGATTTTTTTTGAAAATTGTAGATGTCAGCTAGGAGGGTTAAGTGTGAGTGTGGTAGGCAGATTCTGTACAATGACTTTGGCACCAAGTATCTTTTTTTGCCTATACCCGGAACACAATCACAAATCTTGCTCTAGCTGCCAATCATTCACTACAAAAATATCTAGGCCTAGTCTTTCTACTGTCAACACCTTTTTCAAGACCGACTGTCTTAAATGCTTGGTCCAGTCCAAGATGACCGACTCAGCATTCTTGGAAGGCCCTCTACTACTGAAGTAAAAAACTTAAGAGGTATCCAAATAATCCGCAGTACAACATTTCTGACTCAGACATACCTGTGGAGGTTACAGAACCTGTCATACTTCAGGCTTTCTCATTTGCCCGCTACCGAGACCCCATCAGAGACTGATATGAATCCTGAGGCCTTGCAGACTGATGATACATCCAAGGAACCACTTCTTATTTCTGAAGGACCACAAGACGTCCCTTACATTTTAGCTAGGAAAGATATCCCAAGTTCACTAACAGAGGTCAGACATGGTTACAAACCTCTGTGTCTCATCCAGGCGGATGCCATACCTAAAAAGAAAAAAGCATAAGACTAAGCACATGGCTTCCCCCTCATCAGCTAGGAAGAAGGAGTGGATGGACTTCTCACAAGAGTTGTTCAAAGAAGTTATTTAAACCTCCCATTCTGGCGTCTCCGCAACCACAGGCTACCCCACTAAAACTTACCCTGATTTCCTGTTCTTCAGACGAGGAGCAGGACTTTGGCTGTGATCATTCTCTGGACTATTCCTGTCAACTGTACTCCCCAGGACAAATCTCGTCTGATGTAGGAGACTCCCTTTCTCTTGATTTCCCTATTGAGGAAGATCCCTTTGGGGAGACTATACAGAACATGATGAAACACTTTGAATGGCAATCCACTCAGATCTCTGATGTTCAGAAGAGACATTACATCTTTATGGAGATGTGTACTCCTACTCCTTTTCCAGTCGCCCCTCTCTTTCCTTGATATTTCCAATCTACCTCTACTGTACCTGATTGTCAGCCATCAGCTCCTAAAAAAGGAGACAAATTTTACAAGGTCCCTGATGATGATAAATATCTATCTAAAAACCCAGTGGCAGACCCTTCTGCAATATCTTTCTTAAGATAAGTCCCCTAAGCTTCTGTCTAGTACTGATGCTTTACCTACTGACACAGATAGTAGGGCTATGGATAGATGGAGAAACACGGAGTACACCTCTGAGCATCAGTGGATTGCTTGTGCTATTCCTTTGCTGGACAGATAAGTTCCCATTGGGGAAAACCTTCCACATGTAAAAAAAATATATATAATAAAACTGTTTTATTGTTTCCTGTTTAGGATTATAGGAGATTACTAGGCTATCAACCTGGAAGTCATTTTAAGCCTAGCCATTTCATCAAAATGTAATACCATAGAAATGCTAGTCAGTACCCAGGATTGCATTTAGTGATGACTGCCCATATCCAGGAGGACTGTGGGCTCTATCCTTGGTAAGAATTTATGGTGCCCCAACCACTTGTCCAGGTTCCTCTTGAACAGTGTCATAAAGGTTCTCTGTTTCACATGAATTTGTAGCCTGTTCCAAAGATGTGGCAGTTGTTGGGAGATGAATCTGTCCCTCCAGCATGTCCTATTTAAGTTGCAGGCCATATTTATGTCCCTGGAATGGGTATCCCTAGTCCAGTTTGATTTATGGATATGCAGCAAGTTCATTAGGTTTGGGTGTTGCATTGGTCTGTAGGCCACACATAAGTCTCCCCTAAGAAACCTATGTGATGCAGAGTATATTGACAGGGACTTCAGTTGGTCGGTGTAAGGCACATATTGGAGCGCCTTTATCTTCTTTGTTAGAAACCTCTGAGTTCCCTCTAATTGCTGCAGGTGCTTAGTACGGTACATGTCAGATGGGCCATTATACTCAATTATGGGCCGGATAAGTGCTGAGTATAGGGGGGGTTATAACTTCTTTTGCTCTCCAGGGGCTTGCTCCATCCACTGCACGTATCGACCTGGTATTGCAGTACTTCCAGGAATGGTGCACCCTCCCCCTCCGTGGCAGGGCTAGCCACCCAGCAGTGTAAACCTTGGCTCAAGATGATTGTCAATGCGGAAGTGCCACCCTGATCCCATGAGCAAAATAGAAAAGGGGTTGAGGATGGATGGATGCCTTTACTAATCAAGTGTGCCACATAGAAAGCTTTCCTTACTACAGTAGACACATGGTGGTCAAAGTTAAGATTGCAGTCAGCTTGTGATCCCAGGTCCCTTACCACTTCATGTGTACTTTTGGGTATTGTTGATTTGATAGTGTGAGGGGACATTGTTTATGCTGAAAGGAATCTTTAGGAAAGTTATGTTTAAGCTAAGAGTTTGTGTTTTAATGGACTGTCATGACACTTAACTGTACTTTTAAATGGGAAGACAACTGTTTGCTTTCAATTTAAAAGTTGTTTAAAGTTATTGAAAACAATTTTTCTGAGGAGAAATGCTGTTTACTGCATGTTTTTGTGTGAAAAAGGTGACTTATAAAGATTTGAAAATTTTACCAACTCTTGCAGCTTGTTTTCTGCAGGAAAGAGGCAACATTTTTTGCTTGACCATGAAAGAAACAACCAAGTTCCATGGTTTGTCCTCCTTCCAGCCACAAAAAAGAAAAAGTTAAGCAAACAGCCTTTGCCACCACAGCAGGCTTGCGCTTTGCCTCAGTCGCAAGTGGGTGGCTCTGCTGTGGCAGTAGCTTGTTCCTCAGACCACTAATCTTTGGGTCCCATTCAGAAAATAAAGTTAACAAAGTCGAATGTCGTGGTCAAGACCATATGATCAACTTTCCAAAACGTGGAAGCTTTTGAATGGAGATATATATATATATATATATATATATATATATATATATATATATATATATATATATATATATATATAAAATATGCTGGAGATGCAGGGAGGGCTTGCCCCAATGTAGATTTTTGTTGTTTTTCCATTGTTCGACTTTTTGGAAAGTGGATCATATGCTGTTGACCACATGATGTTCGACTTTGTTGAGTATATCTTCTGAAGTAGATCCCATCTTTTACCCTGGATCCTTCTGATATAACACCTACAGCCACTATGGACTGGGGGTTAGCCATGTCCTGTGCGGCTGCTGGGGTCATCGCCACCATGGACAAGGAAGAGCTACTCTTGGTCCTGGGAGAGAGAACAAGGAAGACTTTCCTGTTTCGCCATAATGTTGTGCACATCCATAGGGCAGCTGCTGTTGTCATTAATAACATTATTGGCTCCAATTTTTCCTGTCAATAAGAAGCAGAAAACTAAGCATGTATCTACTCCTCAAATTTCCTAGGAGTAGTTTACTGGGTCTAGCTTAGGGTTTCAGACTGTTGATCTTTCTTATAAAGTGGTGTCTGGTAAAAGAGAGCGAGAATTCTTTTACTAAAGAGATTAGAGATTCTAAATCTGGACAGGAAGATGAAGGGACAGGATGCAGTGTTTTCCCTTCAATTGTCTGATTCTGACTCAGAAGAGAGCTCAGTTTCTGATTCTCCTTGTTGGGGTTTCACTTTCTGTGAGACTATTTCTAGAATGTGCCAGCGTTTTCATTAGGAGAAGACTGAAAGTTTCTCATTCCCTCAGAAAATAATATGAACTGTTACAGAAGGAATTTCCAGAACCTGCTCCTGTATCAATTCCTCCACGTCTGTCAGCTAAGATGTATGTGTCATGACCTGCAATTTTCCTTATAGTCAGCCTGCTGCCCATAAAAAGGCAGATTGATTATATAAAGTTCCACAGTCTCTTAAATTCTTATACACTCATCTCAAACCTGGCCCAGCAACTATAGCTTTAGTTAATCTTTTTTTTTTTTAATCAAATTTTTTTATTAACTATTTGTTCGCAAAATATGCAGAAAAAGACAAGACATATACATATGGTACATTTGACGTTACAGAGTGCATGCCATAAGCAAGTAATAATAGTTATTGCCCACTTTACTCATTAAAATTCAAATTAAGTAGAATTACTATTTGTGTTACTAATAGGATATGGTTATATTATAAGTTAGTCCAAGAGTTTTTATCATATAGCAGTTCTCTTGTACATTATTTTACAACTGCGAGCAATATTAGAGGTATAACAATCTACTCTACTAAACCTTGTATACATATATACAAATATGTCACCTTAATTATTGTGGTTACTAATCTCAACAAAGTGATGTGTTTATTATCCTTATATAATTAGTATTTAACATACTATTTATGACAGAATATCAAGTAATGCTTTGCAGTACCTTTGATACTAGGTTTGGTTCTTCTGACTTTTTGTATAAAGCTTCTTGGCCAATATATGTTTTTTTTTTCCATACTTTTGTATTCTGACCAGGTTAGTCTTGATCTGTCTATCCAGTTTTTTGCTATGTAAGCTTTTAATAGGGTGCATAATGTTATTATAATGTGTAGAGAAATTATTATTATTGCATTTGAATATATGTAGTATAGCCATTTCCCATGACAATGTGAATTTTGAATACCCTGATTTCTCTAAAAGGAATCTAAGTGAGCACCATAGTGTATACACTGTTTTGCAGCTCCAAAAGATGTGGAGGATATCTGCCTTTTTGTTAGGACAGAAGGAGCAATAAGGCGACTTGGATGGGTTGAATTTGTTAAGGTGGACAGGTGTATGGTAGGCATTGTTGAAGATCATGATCTGTGTGTATATTAACTTTATGTATGGTGTCAGTTTCATAGTATTTCTAATAGCTAATTCCTTTTGATTGTCTGTTATGGTGTTTTCTTTTCTTTCCCAAAACTTTGAAAAAAAGAATAGTACTTTGATATTTAATATTTGCTATTAATTTATATGTATTTGATATCATTTTCTTTTTACTTAAGAGCAATTTTAGAACTTGTTGTGCTAACTTGCCATCTTGCTCAACTACTTTGATATCTTTGGTTATAGTACTTACTAGGTATAATATTTATTTAATTATCAGGTTATATTTATTGCTAGCTTTAAGTATTTCAATGGTATTTTCCATTGGAAGTTTTTTTAATTGATAAAAATCCCATACTGTATAATTTTTTATTAAAGGGTATTTATCTAGATTTACCATAGTGTTTGCTAGTTTTATATCTGGGTTATGTATTGGTTGCAAAATCGTAACCGTGTCTTTTAAATTTAATGATATCAGTAGCTTCTTGAAAATTTCACAGTTTATTATGATTGGGTGAATTTTTATTGTCTTAAGAGTTTCTTGTTTTAAGAAGGGAATTGTTTTTGGATTAACTTTATAAGTTATAATATCCCGGTGAAATAATTTAATCCATAATGGGTGCCATTCATTTCCTATTGGGTCATGATTTACTATCAGCATGAAGGGACTTGCATTAATAATTTCATAGTACAATTGAAAATCAGGAAGGCCTAGGCCTCCTTTTTCTTTTGTGGGTATTGGCTTATTATAGCTAATTCTTGTACTTTTTG
Source organism: Protopterus annectens (assembly GCF_019279795.1). Taxonomy (NCBI): domain Eukaryota; kingdom Metazoa; phylum Chordata; order Ceratodontiformes; family Protopteridae; genus Protopterus; species Protopterus annectens. The sequence continues at coordinate 856,208,937 of NC_056739.1, forward strand.
GGTACCATATGAACTTTGCCAGTCTAACTTTTATCTTGTTAAAGAAGGTAACTGGAATTTTCATGAAAGTGGCATTCAGATGGTATAAAATCTTAGGCAGTATGTTCATTTTTATAACTGAAGCTTTTGATAAGGTAGATAGTTTAAGCTTTTCCTGCTTACTAATGTTACCAACTATATTTGACCACGTAGCTTTAGTTAATCTTACTGCTGATCTAGTCTTAGATTCCTGTGCTGCAGAGGTTATTAAAACGTGTAATGAAAGGGGTAAGTTAATAATCCCTCCTTTTCCAAAGTCTCTAAGATATTCACTAAACTTTCATCCATTTTCAGCAAAAACAAACTACTCTCAGCAAGATGTGGGTAAACAGATGCTTAAGTAGAAATGACAGGGAAGTTCCAAAAATAATTCAGGAACGCCCCCAAAACTAAGTATAGTCCAACAAGTTTAAATGACTGTTAAGGGACTTTCTATCCCTCACCCGCTCTGACAGTCCCTTTTCCCTTCCAGAAAGTCTGCATCTCCTCCACTTTTCTCTTCTTTTTGGTAACAGAGTGTTAGACAACTGAGTTCTGAAGAATATTTAATCAAGGTTGAAGATGGCAGTGGGAGAAAATCTATCCTTTCCAGGAGCTAATTCTTTATCTCCCAGCTCAGACTCGTTTATTTCCCCTGTCCTTCAACACATGCTGTCCCAGGGAGTGATAAAACCAGTTTCTCCTTCGCAATATGGGAAATGTTTTTATTCAGTGATGATTTTATTGCCAAAGGGAAAAAATGCCTGCAGACCAGTTCTGGATTTTTCTTTCTTAAATTTGTTTCTGAAAGTGCTCAAGTTCAAAATGCAGTCACTTAACTTGTTACTACTTTTTACTTATTTAAGTTTCCTGCTAGCACAAGATTTAACATATGCTTTTTATATCCCTATTCCTCCAGACAATAGGTGTTTTTTGAGGTTTTTGTGTCTGGATCACATTATCAGTTTTTTGCCTTACCCTTTGGACTGTCCACTACACCAAGAATGTTCCTAATGTATTTAGCTTCAGATAGAAGTGATTAAAGGCTACATAGTATCTGTGTTTTTCCATATTTTGACAAGTTGTTGATCTCTGCAGAGACTTTTTCAAAGTGTCAGAAATCTCTTACTTGGATTAAATATCTCTTACACAAGCTGGGATTTTAAGAGAATATTCATAAGTCTTTTTTGACATCTTCACATAAGACTGAATTCCTGGGGTGTCAGCTAGACATCTCATTTCAAAGAGCTTTTATTCCACAAGAGAAATATATCTATATCTAGATCTACTTATAAGGCTTTCTACTTAGACTTCAGTCACTGCTTGGGAATACATTAGGGTTTTGGGTCTCATGACATCTATGATTCTCATGATACCCGTAGCAAGACTTTACATGATAAAGATACAATGGTATCAAAAGTCTTTTTGGTCCCAGCACCAACATCCTTTGTCTTTTTTTTTTCAAATCTCAAAGCACTGTCTGGTTAATTGATGGGTTCAGGGTCAAACAGGAGACAAATTATCTTTTGACTTAGCTTTTCTGCCTTGCTTCATAGGAATCCCCAGTAGTGTGCTCGCATTCTCCTCAGCAAAAGTTGCATCTGTGTCTTGGCCAACCTCCAATCAACCCAAGGCTGTCTCGTTGCCCGGCACTGTGGGACCCTGCGTTGGTGGAACACTAAAGTTCTTTCAGCTACACTAGTGTATGTTAGAGTTGTATTTAATCTGTCCTCCAAACTGAAGGCTCTTTCCCCTTTCACTGTACGCATGCACAGTACTGCCCCCCCCCCCCACACACACACACACATTTCTCTCTTCCTATAGTACTCCTAGGTCAATTACTTAAAACTACTTTTTCTTGGAAAAAGTTTACATATGTACCTGCAGCCCACACTTCATTTGTTTTTCCCTGCAGAAGTGGTGGTCCTTTTCACCACTCTGTACTAGATTAGTAGCATAACATTTGTAGTTATTAGGAAAATACTGCACCATACTGACCTGGAATTAACTTAGCTTGGTTTTCCTGTTTTCTTTTTAGCAGCTGTTCTAGTCCAGTTTTTCTGACTCACAACCTTGCATTGCTTTGTGTCTACCCCCTCCGCCACCTTGAACCTGAACTCCTCCTCTCCCACTCCTGCTTAATTACAGAGGTATCAAAAAACCTGATGTATAAAGGCACCATCTTTTGACTTAGCTTTTCTGCCTTGCTTCATAAGAATCCCCAGTAGTGTGCTCACATGTAAGTACACTTACTATATTCTACTAAACTGCTACTGCTCTGTTTACAGCTCCTATCCCCTGTCAACCCTCTGCATCCTTCTAATTTCACACACAGTGCCTTATGCCAGTGCCTCCTTACCTCTGAGCTAGTTCTCAGCTTCACTGATAACTTACTGCTGACTTTCTTACTTCTCCTTGGCTCTAACCGCTCCGTTCGCCCTGCAGACTCACTCCGCTTCCCTACCCTGCCCCCAATTCACACCCGCCCCCACTACTCCTACTTTTATTTCAACTACTCCCCACCCACTCAACACATCCATCCAGTCAAAACCTTCCCCTCTTTGCCCCTCCTCCTTTCACCCACAGTAATACATCACTAATTAAAGACATCACTCTTTCACTACCCCCTGTCACCTCTTCTCTCCAACTACAAATCCTCCCATATTAAACTACCTTTTTCCAACCATACTTTCCTTACCGTTTCTAACCCCTATCTCCCTCCTACTACTCCTAACAATTTTATACCATGCCAGCTCCTATACCTCCATTCAGTTTCCACTCTCTACTCCTTTCCATACTTCCACACAAAACTATGTCCTCCCTCACACAAATAATCATTTTTTTTCTATCTCCTCCTCTCTGTTTCAGCTCAACCCCCTGCACCTTTTTAATCCTAAAATTATTTCCACTACTGCAAAGACACTTGCTCTTAAACACATACTAGACCATCCAGAATACCCTAAATCCAAACCAAAACACACTAAAATAACTTCCTTCAATAACCTTGTCTTAGCTGGAGACATTCACCCCAACCCCGGACCTAACCCACCCAGAAATAAGTATCACCCCCTCTTCTTCTAACCTTTCATCCCCTACAATACTCTTACATTTTTCACACTCAATGCCCAGAGTCTCAACAACGAAGCACATCACTTTCAAACATGGCTAAGTCATAACCATCCTGACATTGTAGCCATCTCTGAAACTTGGCTGAAACCCCACATCTCTGACTCTGAAATCCTACCCTCTGGATTTCACACTCTGAGATGTGACTGCCCAAAGAAAAAAAGGCAGAGGTGTTGCATTAATATATTCCGATCTACTTACCTTAATTCCCCTACCAAACCCCATTCCTAAATTCGCCAATGCAGAACTAACAGTCGGTCTATTAAAAATGAACAATCACAAAAGCCACTGTATCATCGCCCTTTATATCCCACCCGGAAATAACGTCTCAACCCTTGAAGACATACTCCAATGAGCTTGGCTGAAATTAACCTTGAAACTTACATACTAGGTGATGTAAACATTGATTGGAATAAAATCAACAGTCCCATGCCCTCCCTGTCCATTAACCTCTTTAACTTTACTCAAGTAATCCACTCCATCACCAGAACCAATAAAACAAATTCCCCAGGATCCACTTCTGATTGGATCTTAGTCTCCCATCCAGATAAAATTACCAACTCTGGCACCATCCCTGACTCTATTAGTGACCACCTCCCAGCATTCATTTACTGTGCAACCACCTCCCATCCACACCAACATCAATATATTCAGACCCGCAACCTTAGTAAATTTCACCCCAAAACCTTCTGTAACTATCTCAAACAAATGAATTGGAACATTCTAAAAACCCTTCCACTCGATAAAGCCATAGACCACTTTAATTCTACTTTCCTAGACTCTCTAAATTCCATAACTCCATCAAGGAAAAAAAGAATAAAAACTATAACTGCCCCTTGGCTAACCAAAGAAACAAAGCAAATTATACATCAAAGAGACAAATTTTTGAAGCTTTACCAAAAGAATAAACTTCCCGAAACCCTTCTCCAATATACACAGCTCCGTAACTTTGCAGAAAAATCAAATCTTCAAAGACAAAAAAATCCTGCTACACTAAGCTCCAGTCAAACCATCCCCAAAACCCTAGGCTTTTTTGGAACTCCATAAACTCACTCCTCAACCCAGGCTCCAAAAATAACCCATGTCTGGACCAAAGTAAATCTGACCTCGAATTAGCCTCACTATTCAACTCTTTCTTTATAGAGACAATATCCGACCTAACAAAAACTTTTCCCAACAATGACTCATTTCTCCTACATTCCACCTCATCTAAGTTCCCAAATAATTTCCCCCCTTTGTTTTAGCTGAAACCTGTCTCCACAAACTACATAAAAAGACTTCTATCCAAACTTAAACCCTGCTCCAGTGCACCTGACAACATCACCTCTTCTTTTCTCAAGAATGCTGCCGATTGTATAGCTCTCCCAATTAGTATCCTAATTAATAGATCTATAAAGGAATCCTATGTCCCTAAACTCTGGCGTTCCATCTTTATTTTTCCTGTCCACAAGGGAGGCAAAAACACTAACATTTCAAACTTCCGCCCTGTAGCACTTCTCTCTCCAATCTCCAAAATCCTAGAAAAATGCATCCACCTCCAACTTATGCCTTTTCTGACTAAAAACCAACTTCTTACCCTACCCAACATGGGTTCCAACCAGGACATAGCACCTTAACAGCTCTACTCTCATTCTTAGAAACTGTCAATCAAGCCCGAGATTCTGGGAACTTGGTATCCACAGTGCTCCTAGATCTCTCTAAAGCATTCAGTGCCATTTCCCATAAGGACCTTCTAAGTCATCTATCAAACCTAAATCTCTCCCAAAACACACTTTCCTAGTTCTCAAGCTATCTGTCAGATAGCTATCAGGATGTGAAATGGAAAAAAAGGCACCTCACCTTTCTTACCCACTCCTACCAGAGTACCACAGGGGCCCATCCTTGGACCAATGCTGTTTAATATTTTTATTAATAACTTTCACTCTGCTAGTCCTAATGTCAAAGTCATCCAATATGCAGATGACTGTCTGCTCTGTCTCTAAACCTCTCTGAACTCCTATCTAAAACTCAGACTGCCTTCTCAACTACTGAGAACTGGATGTGCCAAAATCACCTTTCTCCCAGTGCTAATAAATCTAAAATACTACTATTCACTCCCTCAAAATCTTTCTCTGTTGATAACAATTCCTTCCAAGTCCTTAGCCAAAACAACTCTCCGATCAAAGTTGTTCTCTTTGCAAACTACTCGGTGTAACTGTAGACGAACACCTGAAGCTCGACATCCATATTTCAGCAAAATATAAAAAAAAACAACAAAAACTAGGTATGCTATACAGGAACAACCACTTCCTCAATACTTCTACCAGGCATACTCTGGCCTCCTATTACCTCCTTCCCTCCCTTCTGTATGGTGCCCCACTACTAACTAACCTATTCTCTTCCATCACTTCCAAACTTGAAAGCTG